>NC_083583.1:13231336-13531336 GCF_027579695.1 Neoarius graeffei | reverse complement strand
AATTCTCGTCTCGTCTCGTCTTCTTCCGCTTTATCCGGGACCGGGTCGCGGAGGCAGCAGTCTAAGCAGGGAAGCCCAAACTTCCCTTTCCCCAGACACCTCGGCCAGCTCCTCGGGAAGAACACCGAGGCGTTCCCAGGCCAGCCGAGAGACATAGTCCCTCCAGCGTGTCCTGGGTCTTCCCCGGGGCCTCCTCCCGGGGGGACATGCCTGGAACACCTCCCCAGGGAGGCGTCCAGGAGGCATCCGAAAAAGATGCCCGAGCCACCTCAGCTGATTCCTCTCGATGTGGAGCAGCAGCGGCTCTACTCCGAGCTCCTCCCGAGTGACTGTGCTTCTCACCCTATCTCTAAGGGAGCGCCCAGCCACCCTGCGAAGGAAACTCATTTCGGCCGCTTGTATCCGCGATCTTGTCCTTTCGGTCATTACCCAAAGCTCATGACCATAGGTGAGAGTCGGAACGTAGATCGACCGGTAAATTGAGAGCTTCGCCTTTTGGCTCAGCTCCTTCTTCACCACAACGGACCGGTAAAGCGACCGCATCACTGCGGAGGCTGCACCGATCCGCCTGTCGATCTCACGCTCCATCCTTCCCTCACTCGTGAACAAGATCCCGAGATACTTAAACTCCTCCACTTGAGGCAGAACTTCTCCACCAACCTGGAGAGGGCAAGCCACCCTTTTCCGGTCGAGAACCATGGCCTCGGACTTGGAGGTGCTGATTCTCATCCCAGCCGCTTCACACTCGACTGCAAACCGCCCCAGTGCATGCTGAAGGTCCTGGTTTGAAGAAGCCAACAGGACAACATCATCCGCAAAAAGCAGAGATGAAATCCTGTGGTTCCCAAACAGGATTCCTTCTGGCCCCTGGCTGTGCCTAGAAATTCTGTCCATAAAAATTATGAACAGAACCGGTGACAAAGGGCAGCCCTGCCGGAGTCCAACATGCACTGGGAACAGGTCTGACTTACTGCCGGCAATGCGAACCAGACTCCTGCTCCGTTCGTACAGGGACTGGACAGCCCTTAGCAAAGAGCCCCGAACCCCATACTCCCGAAGCACCCCCCACAGAATACTACGGGGGACACGGTCGAATGCCTTCTCCAGATCCACAAAGCACATGTGGACTGGTTGGGCAAACTCCCATGAACCCTCGAGCACCCTATGAAGGGTATAGAGCTGGTCCAGTGTTCCGCGACCAGGACGAAAACCGCATTGTTCCTCCTGGATCCGAGGTTCGACTATTGGTCGAATTCTCCTCTCCAGTACCCTGGAGTAAACCTTCCCTGGGAGGCTGAGAAGTGTGATTCCCCTATAATTGGGGCACACTCTCCGGTCCCCTTTCTTAAAAAGAGGGACCACCACCCCAGTCTGCCACTCCAGAGGCACTGTCCCTGACCGCCACGCGATGTTGCAGAGGCGTGTCAACCAAGACAGCCCCACAACATCCAGAGACTTGAGATACTCAGGGCGGATCTCATCCACCCCCGGTGCCTTGCCACCGAGGAGCTTGCAAACCACCTCAGTGACTTCGGCTTGGGTAATGGACGAGTCCACCTCTGAGTCATCAGCCTCAGTCTCCTCAGTGGAAGACATGACGGTGGGATTGAGGAGATCCTCAAAGTATTCCTTCCACCGCCCGACAATGTCCCCAGTCGAGGTCAACAGCTCCCCACCCGCACTGTAAACAGTGTTGGCAGAGTACTGCTTCCCCCTCCTGAGGCGCCGGACGGTTTGCCAGAATTTCTTCAAGGCCGACCGATAGTCCTTCTCCATGGCCTCCCCGAACTCCTCCCAGTTCCGAGTTTTTGCCTCCGCAACTGCCCGAGCTGCAGCACGCCTGGCCTGCCGATACCCGTCAGCTGCCTCGGGAGTCCTGGAGGTTAACATGGCCCGATAGGACTCCTTCTTCAGCTTGACGGCATCCCTTACTTCTGGTGTCCACCACCGGGTTCGGGGATTGCCGCCACGACAGGCACCGGAGACCTTGCGGCCACAGCTCTGAACAGCTGCGTCCACAATGGAGGTAGAGAACATGGTCCACTCAGACTCAATGTCCCCCGCCTCCCTCGGAAGCTGGGAAAAGCTCTCCCGGAGGTGGGAGTTAAAGACCTCCCCGACAGAGTGCTCGGCCAGACGTTCCCAGCAGACCCTCACCATACGTTTGGGCCTGCCAGGTCTGTCCAGCTTCCTCCTCCGCCAGCGGATCCAACTCACCACCAGGTGGTGATCAGTTGACAGCTCAGCCCCTCTCTTCACCCGAGTGTCCAAGACATAGGGCCGGAGATCAGATGAAACGACTACAAGGTCTATCATTGACCTCCGACCTAAGGTGTCCTGGTGCCACGTGCACTTATGGACACCCCTATGCTCGAACATGGTGTTCGTTATGGACAAACCATGACTAGCACAGAAGTCCAATAACAAAACACCACTCGGGTTCAGATCGGGGAGGCCGTTCCTCCCAACCACGCCCCTCCAGGTGTCACTGTCATCTCCCACGTGAGCATTGAAGTCCCCCAGTAACACAATGGAGTCCCCAGTCTGAGCACTCCTCAGTACCTCTCCCAGGGACTCCAAGAAGGCCGGATACTCTATACTGCTATTTGGGCCATAGGCACAAACAACAGCAAGAGCCCTCTCCCCAATCCGAAGGCGCAGCGAGGCGACCCTCTCGTTCACTGGGGTAAACTCCAACACATGGCGGCTGAGCTGGGGAGCTATAAGCAAGCCCACACCAGCCCGCCGCCGCTCACCACGGGCGACTCCAGAGAAGTGGAGAGTCCAGCCCCTCTCGAGGAGCTGGGTTCCAGAGCCCAAGCTGTGCGTGGAGGTGAGCCCGACTATCTCTAGCCGGTACCTCTCAACCTCCCGCACAAGCTCAGGCTCTTTCCCCCCCAGCGAAGTGACATTCCATGTCCCAACAGCCAGCCGCTGTGTCCGGGGATCAGGTCGTCGAGGCCCCTGCCTTCGACTGCCACCCAATCCACATTGCACCAGTCCCCTACTGCTACCTCTGTGGGTGGTGAACCCACAGGAGGTCGGGCCCACGTCAGCTCTTCGGGCTGAGCCCGGCCGGGCCCCATGGGCAAAGGCCCGGCCACCAAGCGCTCGCATACGAGCCCCAACCCCGGGCCTGGCTCCAGGGTGGGGCCCCGGCTGCGTCATCCCGGGCGACGTCACGGTCCTCGGATTTTTCTCCATAGGGGTTTTGGTGAACTGCTCTTAGTCTGGCCTGTCACCTAGGACCTGTCTGCCTTGGGAAACCCTGACAGGGGCATAATGCCCCCGACAACATAGCTCCTAGGATCATTCAAGCACACAAACCCCTCCACCACAATAAGGTGGCAGTTCAAGGAGGGGACACCCACTAATTGATTGATCAATTATTGATCACAGGTGAGGCTGTAATCTAGGATTGGGTGCGTCATATGACAAGACGACAAGACTTTTGTCTTTGCAAAAACTGACTCAGTGGGCTTTACCAAGCTGTGAACATTAGAATGCTTTTCAGCAGTTTCCTTTGGCACCAAAACATTATTTCAAAAGCTGTTGGGATTGAAATTAGCCATTTCTTGTAAAAAAAAAAAAAAAATTGATTAGACATAGGCGGCACGGTGGTGTAGTGGTTAGCGCTGTCGCCTCACAGCAAGAAGGTCCTGGGTTCGAGCCCCGGGGCCAGCGAGGGCCTTTCTGTGTGGAGTTTGCATGTTCTCCCCGTGTCCGCGTGGGTTTCCTCCGGGTGCTCCGGTTTCCCCCACAGTCCAAAGACATGCAGGTTAGGTTAACTGGTGACTCTAAATTGACCGTAGGTGTGAATGTGAGTGTGAATGGTTGTCTGTGTCTATGTGTCAGCCCTGTGATGACCTGGCGACTTGTCCAGGGTGTACCCCGCCTTTCGCCCGTAGTCAGCTGGGATAGGCTCCAGCTTGCCTGCGACCCTGTAGAAGGATAAAGCGGCTAGAGATAATGAGATGAGATGATTAGACGTATATTTGAGGGGCACTTAAGGTCAACTTGTACCCAAGCGACAAGACTTTTGTCAGGGACTGTAGATCTTGTTGCAAGCTAGTGTATTTATGAACAAGCAAATACTAGCTGGCTAGCTTTCATGAACAGTTTCATGTGTAAAACAGGCATGATGCCATGCAACCTCCATCTAGTTCATCCTGTTGGTGATCTTACTCAATGAAAGGTATGTATGATGTCAGACCTAACCAGCTCAGCCACAAGATGCCTTTGCAGCTGCAATTAAAAACCTCTGATGTAAAAGCAACAAAGTACAGAGTTCCTCTTTTCAGAACAGATGGAATTAATACAGGTTATATCATGGCTAATAATGGAAGCAAGCCATCCCAGGACTTCTTCACAATCAACTCATAGGGCTCACGCTTTAAACACATTCAGTACTGTTATGAAATGATACATGATCCCACTATCTGGTTTCACCCAGAAGAGTACAAACTCCATTAATGACTCTAAAGGTTTCTTTGCTGTGTGATTTCAGAGAGCTTTTCTCATCACTATCACCTCTGGATTGTTCATTAAGGATTTAAATCTACGTTCTGATTTCTCAAAAGCTGCTTTGTCACAATTTCTATTGTTAAAGGCACTGTATGAATTAAATTGAATTGAATACAATTTTGGTCTCTGGATATAACATCAGCACTAAAGTTTGGTTTATTATCAAACATGACACAAGCTAGACCATCAAGCATTATTAATCAGAAATAAACATATTCCCATCACTGTAGAACCAGACATCCAAGGGGTGAAGTTGGACCTCATCCGGCACTTTCTATATGGGTAGAATCAAACCAAACTTTCAGTAGTAGCCTTCACTATAGAATCACAAGTCCAGGGGGTCAAGTCAGACCTGATCCAGATCCACCTACTTGAAGGGAGTTGAACAAAAATGGTTGCTCCGTGTTGTATAGCATATTGTAGGTTAAGGATTACACGTTAAAGGTTGGGGTGAAGGTTATAGGAGGTGTTTGATCAGATCCAACTCCACCCCCTGGACTTTTGGTTCTGCAGTGAGATCTATCATCTGAAATGACCTGTATCATCTGTTATGATATTACATTTAAAGGTAGACTGCCTTTCAGATTTTTCAAGTGTAGGTCGTAAAAATAATTTTCCCTGACACCTAATTATTTTTGTTTAGTGGACCAAAAGCTACTGAATTCAAATCACAGACTTCCAATTTTATTATTATTATTTATTTAAAAATTTTTTTAAATAGAACAATTAATGAATTGGGGTGATGCGGTGGTGTAGTGGTTAGCGCTGTCGCCTCACAGCAAAAAGGTGCGGGTTCGAGCCCCGTGGCAGCGAGGGCCTTTCTGTGCAGAGTTTGCATGTTGCCCATGTGGGTTTCCTCCGGGTGCTCTGGTTTCCCCCACAGTCCAAAGACATGCAGGTTAGGTTAACTGGTGACTCTAAATTGACTGTAGGTGTGAATGGTTGTCTGTGTCTATGTGTCAGCCCTGTGATGACCTGGCAACTTGTCCAGGGTGTACCCCGCCTTTTGCCTGTAGTCAGCTGGGATAGGCTCCAGCTTGCCTGCGACCCTATAGAACAGGATAAAGCGGCTAGAGATAATGAGATGAATTAATGAATTTAGGGCCACATGGCCCTAAATTCTCCACTATTTTTTTCCTGCCTCACCATGACCCAATTCAAAATATTACGTCATGCATCACGTGGTGGGCTTTTCCCATTCGCACAGGGCATTGTGGGATACAAATTTGAAACAGGAGAGAAAAATGGAGGACGTGAATGTGAGAATGAAATGTGAAAGACCGATTACAGTAACAGAAAATGAGAAGACGTTATGTTGCAAATGAAACGCAGGACCAAACTAATAAATATCGGCGGTCAGCGAGCACCTCGGTGTGATCAGCTGTTCGTTTAGCAACAGAATGATGTAACTGTCAGTGTACGGTCAAGGTAAACCTGTAGATGGCAGTAATGCAACACTGTGGATGCCAGCTGCCGTAAAACCCAGAAGAAGAAGAAGCAGGTAAACCTGTACATGCGCACACAGACTTCCTCTGTATGCTTGACTGCGCTAAGCAAGTGATTTCATGCACATTATTTGCTCGGGAATCCCTTCAAATTAAATAACTTCCCAGCCACAGAATAGCCTGGGTTTTGTTGTTGGTGGGTTTTTTTTTTTTTTTTTGAGATATTACAGAAATTAACATCACAATGACCAATTTTCAGAAGGAACTAAATTTCATAGATTTTATGAAATCAAAAGGCCAGCAAACTCTCGTATCCAGAGCAATGTACAACATACCCAGAGCATCCTGGGGAGTAGTTGGGGGTTCGGTACCTTGCTGAAGGGCACTTCGCCCATTCCTGCTGGTCCAGGGAATCAAACTAGTGATATTTTGGTTCCAAAGCTGCTTCTCTAACCATTAGGTCATGGCTTCCACCATCAGCATGAAGGAATCTGTATGTTATCTGCATGAGTAGGTTCTTGACAACCAGTAGAAATTTTTTGACCATGTGTAATTCTTTGTAACTTGAACATTCTAACACAAACCATTTAATGGTGCTTTGAATTGCATTCTGCCTTTTAAAACTTCTAAAATGTATTTCAGGTCATATATGTGGCAAGAAACCCAAAAGATGTGGCAGTATCCTATTACTACTTCCAAAAAATGGCCAATTTCATAAAAGGCCCAGACACATTCTCTGAGTTTCTGAGTGCTTTTCTGAAAGGAACAGGTTTGCAGGCTTTGGTTATAATATATATATATATATATATATATATATAGTATGTGTGCGCGTGTGTGTGTGTACAGTATATATGTTATTACTAGTGCTGTCAAAGTTAACGCGATCTCAATTTAACGCAATTTAAAAAAATAGTGCCGTTAACGCAAATTCTAATTTGGCCCTGCGAGTCACCCGTAGTTCCTGTTGAGGCTTGTTGCGCGCTGCTTCAATAAGAGTACGTGTGAGTGATGGAGAAAGGCATAGACATATAAACATCCTCACTGCCATATTGGATGAGGCAAAATGGAGAATAAAGATGCCTCATTCATGTGCTGCGTTTAACTGTACCAACAGGTTTACCGTCCAAACGAGATCACATGGGATTACCTTTCACAGGTGAGACTGGAAAAATACTTTTCAATACTGTTCCTTCAGTCTTCAGTTTCCCAGCTCATCTCCACTGGGTAGGTGTAGAGTTATAAGCAGTGAGAATTAGATAATACAGTGCCACACTATGATGAACGTTTTTGAACATATGATGAATGTTTTTATTTTTGCTATGTTTTTTTTTCTTCTTTTATGGCAAATACTTCTCTTCAAAAGAAACTAATGAAGAGTAAAATAAAACTTTTTTTTTATTTTCACAGTGATATGCACTTTATTTTTCATCCCTTGGTTTTCTCATCTAATATGGAAATTATGGATGTCAGTGGCTGTGACAAGACGTGTTATGCTCTGCAATAAAAAAAAAAAAAACATTGGTACAAAGCAAGCCCATTCACTTTTTTATGCTGATAAGAGAATTACAATGGTTTTTCATGTGACAAAAATGTGCGATTAAATTGCGATTAATCGTGAGTTAACTATGACAGTTGCGATATTAATCGCGATTAAATATTTTAATCGCTTGACAGCACTAGTTATTACACTACCGTTCAAAAGTTTGGGGTCACCCAGACAATTTTGTGTTTTCCATGAAAAGTCACACTTTTATTTACCACCATAAGTTGTAAAATGAATAGAAAATATAGTCAAGACATTTTTCTGGCCATTTTGAGCATTTAATCGACCCCACAAATGTGATGCTCCAGAAACTCAATCTGCTCAAAGGAAGGTCAGTTTTATAGCTTCTCTAAAGAGCTAAACTGTTTTCAGCTGTGCTAACATGATTGTACAAGGGTTTTCTAATCATCCATTAGCCTTCTGAGGCAATGAGCAAACACATTGCAGGGTTCTCCACGAGGGGTTTTCGAGGGGCGGGCCGCCCCCCTTTCTGTGATTCCCGCCCCCGTTTAATTTCTGCCGCCCCTTTACAAAAGGAAGAGACGTCCCTTTGTTTTCTTTGTGACAGATAGCCTTTCTCTGTTGGAGTACCGACAAAGTACACTACAGACAAAAAAATTACATCACTGTGTTCAGGAGAGCCTTGTGGCGCTCACTGTGAAAGAATTTTGTGAATATCTCCTTCCATTTTCGTGTAAATCCCCGTTGTTTGGAGGGAGCGCACTGAGGAAAAAGTGCGCTTTGTGTGTGATACTCTGTCTCTAAGCGCAGGGCGGGGGAGGGGCTGCACGCTCTCACACACACACACAGAAGGGAGGGGCTGCTCGCTCTCACTGCTGAGCCATTGATCAACCTTTTTTTTAAGTCTGATGTGTTGTAGATGGGAAAAGTAAAAGAAGCAAAAGTTTACTTAAGAAAGATGGCTCTCTATTTTTATTTTAAGTTATTATAACTTGTTCCTCAGGCACTCAATGTTAATAAACAGGCCTACATTTGAAATCTGTTGACCTTAGTTTTCATTCTTGCATTAGCTTTATGGAATTCATTGTATTAATTAATTTGCACTGAAGTGTGCAAATTAATTAATACAATGAATTCAAGTGTAAGTGTGTAATGTTTGATGTATGATGTGTTTTGTACCAGTCCAAATTGATTCCTCTATTCTAAATGATTACTATTTGAGAGTATTTTATGCAAATGACATATGTAAATTTATGCAAATTTGTTTCAAGGTCATCCGATTGACCCCCACCCCCCTATATTTTCAATCCGTGGAGAACCCTGCATTGTACCATTAGAACACTGGAGTGATAGTTGCTGGAAATGGGCCTCTATACACCTACGTAGATATTGCAGCTAGAATAGTCATTTACCACATTAGCAATGTATAGACCCTTTTCAGTCACGTGACCTTCATAAACGCGACCACCATTTTGGACATGTAGTGGACTTCGGCTCGAATCAGTTTGAATGCGAGGAAGGCGACAAACGAAAAACATAAAAAGGAGCGAGATGCAGAAAACACCTTCACTATCCAGCGACGTAGGGCATTTACAGGGCGAGCAGAGGGAGAGGTATTTGCAAAAATTGAGGTTAGCAGGCTTAGAGAACGACGTTTACCTGCTTCCACCAGGATTGTTCACTGACGTACGCTCCGGCTTGCTCCCCTTCAAATTAAGCAGCAAGCTCTGGCTTGCTCCCCCTCAAATTAAGCAGCGCGCTCCGGCTTCCGGAGCGCGCTGCTTAATTTGAGGGGGAGCAAGCCAGAGCACGCTCCGGAATCTCGGCCGGAGCACTCCGGGAGCAAGCCAGAGCGCGCTGCTTAATTTGAGGGGGAGCAAGCCGGAGCGCGCTCCAGAACCTCGGACGTTGGCTCCGGCAGCTATTTACACTGGATCCGGTGTAAATAGCTGCCGGATCATAATTACAGTAAACTAGTAAATACAGTAAAGGAAAAACTTGAGACTGAAAGGTTTTAACAGTCATCCAAATGACTGAACGTAAACATTGCTACAGTAACATACTAGCTACTATGTTGTTGACATTAGCTAGTCAACAATAGCTACTACAGAAGAACAAAGAGGTTACAATGGGTTATTTTAACCTATCTGGTTACACACTCACCGCCACAGAATGTTAACAGCAATGTAATGCCTTTTCTGGCTAATTTTATTCGTCTTGCCTCCAACAAAGTGGTCACTACACAAGCGTTGGTATGCCAAGGGCTGCCAATCTTTCCTGTTAATGGCCGCTATCCATCTTCTCCGTCGGGATCCGATAAAATGATAAACCTTGCCTTGTTTTTTGATGGTTACTACATCCAGGTGCACAACAATATAGTGGCATGATGGAAGTCTTGCTGAAAGTAAAAACTTTCTTTGCTGCCATTCCTCAATGTTGGCTGTGGTAAACTACTGGTAGTACATGTCCAAAATGGCGGCCGCGTTTGTCGTGACGTCACGTGAAAAGGGTCCATAGAGTGTATTTCTGATTAGTTTAAAGTGATCTTCATTGAAAAGAATAGTGCTTTTCTTTCAAAAATAAGGAAATTTCAAAGTGACCCCAAACTTTTGAACGGTAGTGTGTGTGTATGTAATATATATAAATAATCACTTCAATAATTTTTAATTTGATATTGATTTTTGATTTGATATGAATGTCTGAATGTGATCTTAATTTCCTTGTAGTGTACTATGGGTCTTGGTTTGATCATGTGAAAGGATGGACCAGTAATGCAAGAAACATTGACAACTTTCTGTATATCACATATGAAGAGATGTCGGAGGTAAGGTAACTCTAGATTTCTTTGTACTCCGTGACAGCTGGTCAGGATATTGAATGAGACCAATGGCTTTTTAAAAAAATAAATGAACGAATAACGGACAGTGTAACGTCTCTAAAAAGTGACGTAATTGCAGGTCTAGCACCCCTGCTGGCTGGCTGCAGTATAATATGTAGATTCAACCATCCCCATGAGTTTCAATGACAAAATGATCTGTTTTCCATGTCCTTTTTCTCATATAAAATGTCTTTCAATTTGCAGAGTCTAATTCAAGCAGTTTCCGCTATGCTGATATCTGCACGTTTTTTTTATTTCCCCCAGAACTTTTTAAAACTGTTTTTAGAACTGTTTTTTAAACAGAAGTTTTTAAAATATGATTCCACTACACTCACCGGCCACTTTAATAGGAACTTGTTCTTGATTCTAAGATTCCTGTTCTTGGCTGGCACAAGAACCAGAAGATACAACCACATCACACCTCTCTTATCCACACTGTATTGGCTCCCAATCAAATTTTGCACTGTATCAAATACTACTATTGACCTATAAAGAACGGAACAGTCTCATGCCACAGTATCTGAGTGAATTTGTGGTCTTTTATAACCTGCTATATATTTAGATCAAAAAATGCAGTATATTTGTTGGTATCTCAAATAGTGAAGGCTACAGCAGAGGGCACACCTTTCTCTTACAAAAATCCACAGTTATGAAAGAGCCTTAGCCTTAAAACCTTAGTGTATTAGTGTTCAGGACTCAGACGCCATCTCAGTGTTTGTCTAGGCTGAAAACATACACTCACTGGCCACTTTAATAGGCTTTTGATTCTAAGATACCTGTTCTTGGCTGCAGGAGTGGAACCCAATGTGGTCTTTTGCTGTTGCATGCTGAGATGCTTTTCTGCTCACCATAGTTGTAAAGAGTGAGATGAGTTACTATATCCTTCCTGGCAGCTTGAACCAATCTGGCCATTTTCCTCTGACCTCTCTTATCAACAAGATGTTTCCACCCACAGAATTGTCACTCATTCAATGTTTTTTGCACCATTCTGTGTAAACTCTAGAGACTGTGTGTGTGTGAGAAAACCCCAGGAGATCAGCAGTTTCTGAAATACTCAAACCAGTCTATCTGGCACCAACACCCATGCCCCAGTGAAAGTCACACTTTGAGATCCCATTCTGATGTTTGAAGTGAACATTAACTCAAGCTCCTGATTTTGTATCTGCATGATTTTATGCATTGTGCTGCTGTCAATGGATTGGCTGATTAGAGAACTGCATAAAGCAGCAGGTATGAGTGTACCTAATAAAGTGGCCGGTGAATGTATATTGTAAGAAGGTATGGATACACTTTGGAATGAACTGATTGACAGCCTTGGTTATGTACTGGCAAAAGGGGGCGGGCCTATCAAAGGAGTAGGTGTACCCGACTTTGACTCTCGTCTCTACTGCACAAATTCTGGCTCCAAATTTGACAAGGTGGCAGAGGAAGTTTGACTTCATATAGATCAGAAGGGCATGGAACCACATCATCCATGTTTTATACAGTCATTGAATAAGATGGTTAGAATAAATACCGATTGCTGTTAGTATTATGAAACCATTAGACTTGAGACATCTACAGTAGCATACAGTGGTGCTTGAAAGTTTGTGGACCCTTTAGAATTTTCTGTATTTCTGCATAAATAGGACCTAAAACATCAGATTTTCACACAAGTCTTAAAAGTAGATAAAGAGAACCCAGTTAAAGAGATGAGACAAAAATATTACACTTGGTCGTTTATTTATTGAGGAAACTGATCCAATATTACATATCTGTGAGTGGCAAAAGTATGTGAACTTCTAGGATTAGCAGTTAATTTGAAGGTGAAATTAGAGTCAGGTGTTTTCAATGAATGGGATGCCAATCAGGTGTGAGTGGGCACCCTGTTTTATTTAAAGAACAGGGATCTATCAAAGTCTGAGCTTCACAGCGCATGTTTGTGGAAGTGTATCATGGCACGAACAAAGGAGATTTCTGAGGACCTCAGAAAAAGCATTGTTGATGCTCACCAGGCTGGAAAAGATTACAAAACCATCTCTAAAGAGTTTGGACTCCACCAATCCACAGTCAGACAGATGGTGTACAAATGGAGGAAATTCAAGACCATTGTTACCCTCCCCAGGAGTGGTTGACCAACAAAGATCACTCCAAGAGCAAGGCGTGTAATGGTCAGTGAGGTCACAAAGGACCCCAGGGTAACTTCTAAGCAATTCTCACATTGGCTAATGTTAATGTTCATGAGTCCACCATCAGGAGAACACTGAACAACAATGGTGTACATGGCAGGGTTGCAAGGAGAAAGCCACTGCTCTCCTAAAGAACATTGCTGCTCGTCTGCAGTTTGTGAAAGATCACATGGACAAGCCAGAAGGCTATTGGAAAAATGTATTGTGGATGGATGAGACCAAAATAGAATTTTTTGGTTTAAATGAGAAGTGTTATGTTTGGAGAAAGGAAAACACTGCATTCCAGCATAAGAACCTCATCCCATCTGTGAAACGTGGTGGTAGTATCATGGTTTGGGCCTGTTTTGCTGCATCTGGGCCAGGACGGCTTGCCATCATTGATGTAACAATGAATTCTGAATTATACCAGCGAATTCTAAAGGAAAATGTCAGGACATCTGTCCATGAACTGAACCTCAAGAGAAGGCGGGTCATGCAGCAAGACAACGACCCTAAGCACACAAATCGTTCTACCAAAGAATGGTTAAAGAAGAATAAAGTTAATGTTTTGGAATGGCCAAGTCAAAGTCCTGACCTTAATCCAATCGAAATGTTGTGGAAGGACCTGTAGGGAGCAGTTCATGTGAGGAAACTCACCAACATCCCAGAGTTGAAGCTGTTCTGTACGGAGGAATGGGCTAAAATTCCTCCAAGCTGGTGTGCAGGACTGATCAACAGTTACCGGAAACATTTAGTTGCAGTTATTGCTGCACAAGGGGGTCACACCAGATACTGAAAGCAAAGGTTCACATACTTTCGCCACTCATAGATATGTAATATTGGATCATTTTCCTCAATAAATAAATGACCAAGTATAATATTTTTGTCTCCTTTGTTTAACTGGGTTCTCTTTATCTACTTTTAGGACTTGTGTTAAAATCTGGTGATGTTTTTGGTCTTATTTATGCAGAAATATAGAAAATTCTAAAGGGTTCATAAACTTTCAAGCACCACTGTAGGTGATCAATGTAGGCAAAAACTATTACAGGAACGTGTGTGCACACACTGAAAATACAAATATGAAGTACCATTCATTTAATGTTTCCTGCTGTCTACTGATAACATTATCACATGAATGTGACACATTAGCCCCAGTGCCCAATAAACCTAGAGGGTGCTAAACTCTGTCTAATCATAAACCCCAAACCTGATGAATCTGTCAATCACAGGCTGCATGAGTTAGCAGTCTGGGCTAGAAAGAAATCAGCTCCAGCCTTTGGAATTATAACCACTGGTGGTCCTGTTTTGGTTCCTCCAAGGTGCAAAAAAAGAAATCCCCATCCAGCCAACCAAATAAAACAATGTGGCTGCCCCTCCCCCAAAAAAGTGGAACATTATTTCTACTGAATTATTTCTTTCTCTGGGGTTTTCATTCATTCATTCATTTATATAAAGATGGCAGGGATTTGTGGCTCTAAAATAATCTCAACAAGTGAAAATATCTTGACTATGGGCAAATTCTTTTATTTCTGATCATGAGATTATTATAAACCCAATATATGATTATACAGCCTGTTATGAGATGCATTTACAAATTTCAAACTTTATGTTTACTTATTCTGTTGGCAGATGTTTCTTCTTTATGGAATTAAATACTTAAAATGAAGAAGAAAAATCAAACATATATAGGCCAAGACTAATTCAAGCTTGAAATTAGTAAAAAAAAAATCTAGAAATGGGTTTAATGATTATATATTTGATACTGTATATTGTAATGTTAAATACTAGGAAAAAAAATACATTCAAGATATTTACCCTTACTATGATGTCATCTTTGGCATAGTAGAAGCTAGTATTGCAGAACCTCTGTCTGCGTTGTCATTTTAGTGCCCAGTCAATTGTTCCTATTTATTCATACCATTTTTTTTTTTACTTAAATTAAAAGTGAAATGCCTTGCTTAATGTTATTAAATAATCTGCACTACACTGTTGTAGATATGTACTAATAAACATGACATTTGATCGGTCATAACTTCTCATAAATCACTGATAAGCTTAGCTTTCTTCTCTTTAAGAAACTTCTAAATTCAGTTCCAGATCACGCATATGGATTCTGCTGACATGTAAGTCATAATGTCATTGATTTGGAGCAGGACCTGCGCAAGTCCCTGAAGAAAGTGAGCCAATTCCTGCAGTGCCCCCTACTGGAGGACCAGTTGACCAGTGCCCAGAAGAGCTGCAGCTTCAACACTATGAGTGAGAACTCCATGGTGAACTACACCCTGATTTCTCAGGAATTAATGGACCACAATAAGGGCAAGTTCATGAGAAAAGGTGAGGCTTTCACAAACAATATCTGAATTGTTTAAAATGAAATTAAAACAGGATATCGTTTAAGAGCAAAGGTTTGAGAAGTGAGGTTTTGCACTAAAGTTCTCATTCCTCTTGTTTTTTTTTTTTTTTTGCAGGTCAAGTTGGAGACTGGGTCAACACTTTCTCCCAGGAGCAAAGTCATAACTTTGATGTAGTGTATGCTTCCAAGATGGCGGACTCCATGTTGACGTTTGTGTGGGAGGCAAAAAAAATCCAACCTAGACACAGAGATCTTGCCTCTGAGTTACATTTAAACTTCTGATCTTTAAGATAGGAGATGAACCACCTGAAGGCAGTGCCCTAAATTCTTATGCTACCTTTGGGACAGTCGAAAGCAATATTGTGATTGACTGTGTCAAAAGCCACATGATGTAGAGATGTACCAAATAGTCAATTCTATGTCAGCATGAGCTTTGAACAGTTCAGGACTATTTTAACCAGTAGACAGCATTTTGAGCCATTTTCATCCCATTTTTTTTTTATACAAATGGTAATTTTGTCAATATTAACACAAACTAGATAACTCCTTCAGTTGTTACCATCATTGAAAAGCCATACTGATGTTCACTCTGGTTTGACCTCCTGCTTTTGCTGCCTTCATGTGTTATTCAGAAGGTCTTACTTCCCACTTCTATAACGTATGTGCTAAATAACATTGTTCTTTATCAAGGATAGTGTACACAGATTACAGATTAAATTATTTACACAAGCAACTGCTAACCATGATTGTATTGCTAAAAATAAACACTTGCGTACCATCTACGACTGAAACTGTCCTCTTCTCCCGTATGTTGAGCATCATCCTAACTCAGGAATTCGGGTATCATAATTATTTCTGAAGTTCCTACTCGAAATTACAAGTTGAGGTGGTGTTCAAGTCAGCAGCTCATATTTACCATAATTCTGATAGCATGTGAAGACAGCATTTATCCAACTTTTTTCTTCAAAGCCTTTTCTACTTCACTGTTTCTTTACTTGCTTTGTTTCACATTGCAAGCTGTTGTAGGTATAATGTTAGGTGTAAGAGGAAATGTTGCTCGCCCTTTATCTACCATTCTTGTCTGACTAGCTTGCTAGCTTTAGCATTATGTTTACCTAGCCTTCTGGAAGGCTGCAGTCACACACAATTAGTGCATGGGCAGTGTGCACAGGTAGGTAAGCTATCCAATCATTTCATTCAGACTGAATTAATAAGATGTAAAAGTGATTAACTATGCTAGTATGACTGACTAATCCAGCATCATTTCAGTTGTAAGATGAGATATGACTGTTATTCTTTATCTCTTTTTTTCCCCCAAAACTCATGAGTGAGAGATTTTGTATTCCAGGCTGTCAGACTCATCTCATCTCATTATCTCTAGCCGCTTTATCCTGTTCTACAGGGTCGCAGGCGAGCTGGAGCCTATCCCAGCTGACCATACCTGTCAACTTTGAGGTTTGAAAAAAAGGGATATTTCCCAGATTTTTAACTCAAGGGAAAATTTCGGAAAGTCATACTCTTCACCAAAAGTGGGTGTGTAGTTGAATGGGGGGCAATTTTCTATCTAGTGTTTGTGATTTCCTGTACTCTGGTGCATGTTGGTGATAGCCAAGACACAAACTCAATATGCTTATGGTTTATAGAGTGCATTTGTGAATAAACTATACATTTATTTTTATTTGCTTTCAGTGGTACCAGTTATTTCCCAAATTAAGGGCTAAAATACGTATCTTATGTTAAAATAAGAAAGGTCATTATATAACCAGTCAATAAATTCAATTCCATTGCAATTTATTATGGTTTTACCATAGTCATGGCCTCGGAACGATAGATAGATAGATAGATAGATAGATAGATAGATAGATAGATAGATAGATAGATAGATAGATAGATATTAAACCAAGAGTGATTTAAAATGGGTAAGTTTCAGATAGAAAATAAAATAGACAATGAGTGGATAAAACAGTTAATACACCAATTAGTTTACACTAGGCTATTTATGAGGTCTTAGCCAGGACATACTTAATGTAAACATACCTTTGATTATTTGGGAGGCTTTCGTTTTCCCTATGGAAAATTTCTTTGCGATGGAAGAGTCTGGGAACATTCCAGCCACGCACTTGTTGAAGTCATCAAAGAAAGAGAGGCTAATGTTTTTCTTAGCTATTAGCATCGCCATCTTCACCTCAGACCTAATCAGTGTTGCCAGATACTGCTGACGTTTTCCAGCCCAAAATATGTTCAAAACCCGCCAAAATGCACTTGAAACCGCCCAATCTGGCAACACTGGACCTAATCACTTGTTCAGCCTCGCCTCCGGATGTAGTTATGTAATTATTGATGCCTGAGAGGGCGGGGACGTGAATTCATGGCCCGACTTCCTGCTGTAAATTCCTGTCAGAGGCGCGTCATGAATTCTGGACCTACCGACTTTTTTATATTGTGAAAATACGGGACTTTATATAATGTCAAAATACGGGATATTTTCGGGAAAATAAAAAAAATGGGAAGACAGCGGGAAATAAGTCAAAATAAGGGATTTCCCGGGAAAAACAGGAGGGTTGACAGGTATGCAGCTGACTACGGGCGAAAGGCAGGGTACACCCTGGACAAGTCGCCAGGTCATCACAAGGCTGACACATAGACACAGACAACCATTCACACTCACATTCACACCTATGCTCAATTTAGAGTCACCAGTTAACCTAACCTGCATGTCTTTGGACTGTGGGGGAAACCGGAGCACCCGGAGGAAACCCACGCGGACACGGGGAGAGCATGCAAACTCCACACAGAAAGGCCCTTACCAGCCATGGAGCTCGAACCTGGACCTTCTTGCTGTGAGGCGACAACGCTAACCACTACACCACCGTGCCACCCCTGTCAGACTTCTATCAACCTATACTGTAAATACATTTGTGGTAGATTAAACTCCTTCTCTGTCCACTTGGCTGATATGATCGGAAACATCCCATACGTGTATGGTTTTTATTCAAACATTGTTCCAAATATAGCATGTATAGTAATATGAAGCTTCAATCCTCAATGAAAGCCACATGCATTTTAATATGCAGCAGCACTTTCACAAGACCCATCATGAAATCAGTGAAAGCCAAGGATGAAAGACTGATGGAGGGTCATTAGAAATGCTGATGTGGAGCTTATCAGAGGACGCGGCCTGTCTGAGGATGAAAGCAGTGTTTATTAGTGAAGACCTGCACCTGCAGATCACAAAGGCACGCACTAGACATTTGCATCAGGAAAGAAGAAATGAAAAAGGTTACACTGCAGGGTACGTGTGTTTTAATAGTGTTACATGTGCAAAGTCAGGCCAGCGTCATTGCAAATCAATTCATTTGGTGTCTGCAATGTGTTGATGTAAAGCCATAGAATCTTTTCAAACTGCTCCTCAAGCAACATAATAGATGATATGAAAGTATGAACACCCCACCTACACCCCCCCCAAATTATTTATATATATATATATATATATATATATATATATATATATATATATATATATACCAGTCAGGTCAGGTTCTTGCCTGCTACTGGTAACATTGTAACCCAGTACTACCTGCGGCATGGACAGGTCGGCGTCTAAACCGGCTCCCCTACCAGTCTCACTTGACTGGTGAGGAGGGTGGCATGACACCCAGCAGGATTAAAAACAAGACCTGTTAAAGGGCAGATGAGCTCACTTGAGCCAACGGCCTCATGCACCACATAGGACAGAGAGGAGTGGCGACCCCTGTCCTTATGAGCTACAGAAAGGAATAACAATAATGGCACAACACAACATAAATCCTATACGGCTGCCAGCTCCGGAAGTGAGCAGGAGCAATGCTGCAGGTCCAGAAACACCGTCTTCTAGACAGCATGACGCCGCTGCCTTAAACTCTCCTGGGAGGGGAACGGCTGAATTGTGTGAAGAACCCAAGGCCCCCCTTTTGAAATGTAAGAAAGTCGTAGTGCTCTGAACAATGAACACGCGCACATTAAGGAACGTTGGGAACCAGCTCGAATTAGCACACCAAACTTGTACGAACAACATTGCTATCATGGGAATCCAGGAACATCGTATCATCCATAAAGATTCCAATCAGGTCATAGCCTATCATGAGATGGGTACTCAATACCTTATAACATCCTCCGCCTGGCGTAACGTGGCACAAGCCTCAGTTGGTGGAGTTGGTATTGCCCTTAGTCCGGATGCCAGGAAGGCACTATTGTGTGTGAAATCTGTGTCCTCAAGGATACTTCTGGCCAATTTCTCGAGCAACCCAGTCACAACAGTAATCTCGGCTTACTCCCCAACAAATTCGGCGCCCGTGCAAGAGATTGAGTCATTCTACTCTGACCTTAGTTCTGAAAAAAGTGCTGTACCCGCCCATAATTTTCTCCTTATCCTAGGGGATTTCAACGGTCGTTTGGGCAAAGACATGGTGCCATTCTCATACCATGAAGAAGGCAATAGAAATGGAGAGTACCTTCATGACCTAATGGAAGAACATGCACTATTAGCCACCAATACTCTGTTTCAAAAAGCCCCAAAGAAATTATGGATGTGGATCTCCCTGCCGGACATTAATAGGGTCAGACATAAACAGCAAATTGACTTCATACTAGCAAGGCGAAAATGGCGCAACAGCATCCTTGACTGCCAAGCTTACAACTCACTGGCAAGTGTGGGCTCTGACCACAGAGTAGTGTCTGTCAAAATACGTCTAAGTCTCAGAGCAAAGAAGAAGAGTGTGGCAAAAAGAGTAAAGTATAACTGGAGGGCTCTCGAGAATAATGTCGAGCTGCAAGATAAATATGAAGTGGCAATTAGAAATCGATTCCAACTCCTGAGTGCCGCCGCCGATGAGACAGGCTCTTCCCGCTATGCACACTTTATAGAAGCTAACAATGAAGCAGCTAAGAAAACTCTAGCACCTATACCCAAACAAAGGAAAGGCCGTCTATTCTCTGCAGATCCAAGAGTAATCGACGCACGTCAGGCCGTGGATGAGGCCTCTAAGCACTTAGACAACAACACCAGCGCCTACATCCAAGCCAAGGAAAATTTATCTAGAGCCTGTGATCAGGTGCTTGCAGAAGTTCTAGCGAAAAAAGTTGAGCAGGTCGAAACCTGTTGCAATAATAATCAGCACTCTGCGGGTTGGAAACTTGTTCGAGAAATTGCAGGGAACCGTTCATCTAGTCCCGGAAAAATCGATGGCAAAACCGATGAGGAGAGGGTAAACTCCTGGTACTGCCACTTTAAGAATCTGCTTGGCAACCCTCCCGCGGTCCATGATGAGGAAGAGGAGTTTGAGCCTGTCTTCCATGATCTCCCTATCAATGATGGTCCATTCACTCTTGACGAGTACCATGAAGCCAAGCAATCTTTAAGAGCGGGAAAAAGCTGTGAAGCGGACAGGGTTCCTCCCGAGGTTCTCAAGTGGGTAAACATCGATGATTTAGTCCTGAATATCTGCAACAGAGCGCTCGAGCATCGTGAGCTGCCCGGTCAATGGACCATCTTGGACATAATCCCAATACCAAAGGCTGGAGATCTCAGGAACAGAGATAACTACAGGGGAATTAGCTTGAGCTCAGTAGTCGCGAAAGTCTATAACAAAATGATCCTGTACCGAATAAGAATGTCTTTAGACCCCCTTCTACGACCTAACCAAAACAGTTTCAGGGAAGGGAGATCTACAACTGCGCAGGTGCTTGCCCTAAGACGCCTAATTGAGGGCGTAAAACAGAAGAACCTGACAGCAATGATAACCTTCGTCGACTTTAAAAAGGCCTTCGACTCTATCCATAGAGGCAAACTAATGAAGATCCTGCAGGCATATGGAATCCCAGCTAAAAAAATTCAGGCAATTAGTGATATCTATTCCAACACTTCAGCAAAGGTCATCTCTCCGGACGGTGAAACGGATACGTTCAACATTCAAGTAGGTGTTCTTCAAGGTGACACCCTAGCCCCATATCTGTTCGTGATCGCCCTTGACTATGCTTTAAGGAATGCGATAAATGGTTGCGAGGAGGAACTTGGATTCACTATCCACCCAAGACGGAGCAGACGTGTCGGACCCGTCAAGATAACGGACCTTGACTTTGCTGATGATATTGCCCTAATAAGTGACACGGTAGAACAAGCTCAAGAACTGCTTAGTAGTGTCGAGGATCAATGCGGAAAGCTGGGATTGTCTCTAAGTTCAACTAAGACCGTGGTAGTACCCTTCAACATTCCAGGCAATGCAGAGCTTGCCACACTTAGCGGTGAGGTAGTGGGCGTCAAGGAAGACTTCAAATACCTTGGCTCGTACATCAGCTCGAGCAAGAAGGATATAGATGTGAGGAAGGCCCTGGCCTGGCGCGCCCTACATAAGCTAAACAACATCTGGCACTCGAACATGTCGGACACCCTAAAAAGGAGGATCTTTTCGGCCTCGGTCGAGTCCATCCTCACCTATGGATGCGAGGCTTGGATACTATCGGTCCGAGAGGAAAAAAGGCTGGACGGATGCTACACGCGTATGCTCAGGAAAGTCCTTAACGTCACCTGGCAAGACCGGATTCCCAATGAAGTACTTTACGGAGGTCTCCCACCACTTTCTACAAAGATCCGAGCAAGATGACTGTGCCTAGCGGGACATTGCACACGTCATGCTGATGTGGCTGTGCACAATCTGGTCCTTTGGGAACCACAACAAGGTCGAGCTTTTCGGGGTGGACAAAGGTGCACCTTTATAGACACCTTGAGGAGAGACACTGGCCTGCGGTCAGCAAATGAGATAAGATCACTAATGCTTGATAGGTCGCTGTGGCAAGCCACCATCTGTGACTCCCGAGGAAACTCGACCTGATGATGATGATATATATATATTAGTGTTGTCAAGCGGTTAAAATATTTAATCACGATTAATGTCGCGACTGTCATAGTTAACTCGCGATTAATCGCAATTTAATCGCATATTTCTGTCACAGGCGGCACGGTGGTGTAGTGGTTAGCGCTGTCGCCTCACAGCAAGAAGGTCCTGGGTTCGAGCCCCGGGGCCGGCGAGGGCCTTTCTGTGCGGAGTTTGCATGTTCTCCCCGTGTCCGCGTGGGTTTCCTCCGGGTGCTCCAGTTTCCCCCACAGTCCAAAGACATGCAGGTTAGGTTAACTGGTGACTCTAAATTGACCGTAGGTGTGAATGTGAGTGTGAATGGTTGTCTGTGTCTATGTGTCAGCCCTGTGATGACCTGGCGACTTGTCCAGGGTGTACCCCGCCTTTCGCCCATAGTCAGCTGGGATAGGCTCCAGCTTGCCTGCGACCCTGTAGAAGGATAAAGCGGCTAGAGATAATGAGATGAGATGAGATTTCTGTCACATGAAAAAACATTGTAATTCTCTTATCAGCATAAAAAAGTGAAATGGGCTTGTTTTGTATTAATGTTTTTTTTTATTGCAAAGCATAACACGTCTTGCCACAGCCACTGCAAAGTGAAACCTAAGCCGAGCACCGTGGCTCTTCGTCCCGAGGCTAGCAAGAAAACCATGAGTGAAATGATCTACTGCTTGAGTTAGTCTACAACTCTAATCAGAGAGACAGGTTACACAGTGACGGTAGGCTTGACATGCTTGATTATAATATAAAGTACACTGTTATATTAACTTTAAGTTGTTCGTTGATAAATATTGCATTGAATCTGATCTTTACTGTTTCAGCTCACTTAACACATTTTGTACTTTTGCACTTTCTGCCTGTTGATGCGTCACGCTGTCCAATCAGAGGCGGCCAAATTTGCATATTACAGGAAGGATTTCTGGGATAGCATTGAGTTTACAGTTCAGAGGGATCTGGCTTCTTTAGATGCTGTCTTCTTAAAACTGAATAAATATTTAAAAAGAGCCAAATGAGCCAGTCTTTTGAATGGCTTTTTTCAAAGAACGGATCACAAAGATGCGGATCCCATCAAAGAGCCATAAATCCCATCTCTACTAGCGCACCCTGCCTGCGCTGGTTCTTTGGGGGGGGGGGAAGGAGGGCAGAGGACTCTGGCTGTGCGGGGCGTGGCATTACAGTCTAGCTGCTATCGTTTTTCTAAGCAAAGTCTCTGTTCCAAGTTCCTGGCAGTTTCAAAAGCTTATGAAAAACCTACATCATGTCACAGAGCGTTAATCTCACGATAAAAAAATTATCGCCGTTAAAATTGAGTCAAGTTAACGCGTTAATAACGCGACATTTTTGACAGCACTGATATATATATAAAAAATCTCCTTCTCACCCCCGGCGGGGGGGTGGTATCCATGTCATCCTCAAGCTCGGGTCCTCTACCAGAGGCCTGGGAGTTTGAGGGTTCTGCGCAGTATCTTCGATGTTCCTAGGACTGCGCTCTTCTGGACTGAGGCTTCAGATGTTGTTCCTGGGATTTGCTGGAGCCACTCTCCCAGTTTGGGGGTTACTGCCCCAAGTGCCCCCACTACCACAGGGACCACGCAACCCTTGACCTTCCACATCCGTTCCAGCTGCTCTTTCAACCCTTGATACTTCTCAAGTTTCCCATGTTCCTTCTTCCTGATGTTGGCGTCAGCTGGGATCACCACATCTATCACCACCACCCTCTTCTGCTCTTTGTCCACCACCACTATGTCTGGTTGGTTAGCCAGGATCTGTTTGTCAGTCTGGAAGCTGAAGTCCCACAGAACCTTGGCCCTGTTGTTCTCAGCCACCTTCTGTGGTATGGCCCATTGGGACTTGGGTACTTCTATTCCATACTGGTTGCAGATGTTCCTGTATACTATCCCAGCCACTTGGTTGTGCCTCTCCATGTACGCTGATCCAGCTAGCATCTTACACCCTGCTACTATGTGCTGGACTGTTTCAGGGGCTTCTTTGCACAGTCTGCATCTTGGGTCTGATCTACTCTGGTAGATCCTGGCCTCTATGGCTCTTGTGCTTATGGCCTGTTCTTGTGCTGCCATGATTAGTGCCTCTGTGCTGTCTGTCAGTCCTGCATTATCCTGCATTTTATATATATATGTGTATGTATGTATATATATGTGTGTGTGTGTGTGTGTGTGTGTGTGTGTGTGTGTGTGTGTGTGTGTGTATATAAAATATGTGCAGCTTTGAGAAGTAAAAGTGGTAAGTGAAGGCTGACTGAACATTGAGCATGAAATATCTGCAACATGATGCAGTAAATTACAAGAAAGATGTTCTTTCTGCAACATTAATTTTACAAAAATCACAGATTCATCATCTCTATGAACAGGAAGGACCCTAATTCTTACAACCCCAATTCCAAAAAAGTTGGGACACTGTGTAAAACATAAATAAAAACAGAACGTGAAGATTTGCAAATCATAGAAGCCATATATTTCATTGAAAATAGTACAAAGACAGAGCAATATGCTGCCATCCAGACAAAATCTTTTTCAAGGAAGGCCTTCTTTCTTTTAGCAAGACAATGCCAAACCACTTTTAAGTGCATTAAAAGTGCATGGCTCTGGAGTAAAAGAGTCAGGGTGCTAAACTGGCTTGCCTGCAGTCAAAACCTGTCTCCCATTTAAAACATTTGGCACATTATGAAGTGCAAAATATGAGAAAGGAGACCCCAAACTGTTGAACAACTGAAATTGTATATCAGGTAAGAATGGGACAACATTTCTCTTTCAAAACTACAGCAGTTGGTCTCCTCAGTTTCCAAACATTTACAGTGTGTTGTTAAAAGTAGAGGTGAACATGCCCCTGTCCCAACTTTTTTGAAACACGTTGCTGACATCAAATTCAAAATGAGCATATATATTTTTTTTAAATCTCAGTTTCAACATTTGATACATTGTCTTTGTACTATTTTCAATTAAATATTGGATTTCCATGATTTGCAAATTGTCGCATTCTGTTTTTATTTACAGTTTACACAGCGTCCCAACTTTTTTGGAATTGGGGTTGTAGACGCTGTAGCACATGTGTATTTGGCTTTCTTTTCTATTATATTATACAGCCAGCACTAGTAATATCTTCATATCCGAAGTACTTAAACATGATCACCTGAACAATGGGTGACAGCACTTGAATAATATTTTTCTCAGATTAAATATGAATTTTAATTGACATATTCTTTAGAGCTTCCAATAAATTTGTCATAAAAAATATTAAGAAAACAAGCTCTAAAAATGAGAGGTAGGTAAGTTGTCCTACAATGGAAAATTTGAATTGTGTCCTTTTATTTTATGCAATCCTTTATTCCCATGGTAAATATAATATTGACCCTGAAAGAGGTGAAATTGGTTTTCTAATCAGGCTTGACACATTATAAAAGCTTTCATTGCTCATCGAGTGGCTTTAGGGTACACACAGGATGTAGACACTGAATGCTGTATCAGTGTGAGATGAGAAAATCATAGTGGTGTAGTGAGAGCTGAGGATGGAGGTGGAGGAGACACTGATGTGTGCTCAACTGTAACCCTTACTCGTGTTCTCTTGGAAAACCCAATAGTAAGCGCCTCAGTATATACACAAGACATACATTTACTAAAGGAGTCAGAAAGTACTAGTGATGTATCAATTGCAAATTAATCGACTCTTTGAACTGCTCTTTTAGGTGAATGTTGATGATTGACTAGCATGTACTAGCAAGAGATGTAACATTTTGCAAAATAAAACTAGCCAAGTCTTCCTTAACACATGAAAAATGAGAGGGTGGGGAAAACACATGCTTCCTCCAAGACACGAAAAGCCAACCTCTACATCTTTTCAAACTGCTGCTCATGCTGCATCACAGGGCAATGGAACACACTCTGAAGAAAATGTGATCTGCCCTGTTCTGCCTTCATGATGCCCAAGATTGGCTAATGTCACTCCGATTGACAGGGAAGAGAGTAAATCCTATTCCTTCCATCCTGAGACAACAACCAATTTTGTTCCTTTGACTCCAGCCCATGTATGGCTGTAGTATCGTTGGGATAAGAATTCCTGACGACAGATCGAATGCTATTCTATTACACCAATGAATACATTGTGTTGGGTTCACCCAGAAAGAGACCCCGATTCACCCGATTCCTTCGTGGGCCACCCTCGGCCGAGGACGAGAATGATCAGGTCGAGAGAAACAGACAATCAGAATCAGAGATTCACATGTCAGTTTATTCGCACAGTCACTTCGTCAAAATGAAAACATCTTTGGAAACGTCTTATAGTGTTTCTGTGTTTATGTTTTGTCTTCATGTGTGTGTGTGTGTGTAATGGGTGTGTGTCTATGTGGAAGTGTGTAATGATCTTGAATCAATCATAATATAAAAACATATTTCTGATGACAGTAAGGTACAGATAGATATCAGCATGGAATGTCTAAACACAGAATGTCTAGTCTACGGAGTCTATTCAGAGAAGGTCAAAGACACGTTTGCACAGAAAGGATCTAATAATTTAACATAACTCCTTAACACATAAATGTGTGTTAAGTCAGTAAATTACATCTTGATTTCATCAACATAAGCAAAATAACAAATAACAATATGTCTAAAACAATGCTAAAACAAAGAATGTTATAAGAAAATAAACATTAAAAATAAGAACAACTTAACCACAAGAACAATGAGAATATGTCTGAAAGAGAGAGAACAATTAAACAACTAACAGGATTAAACTCATAACTAAATTAGGTTAATGCTTTTAAACTAAAAACCCTTAGAATCATAAGATCTTAACTATAATTATAATGTCATTATGAAACTAATCTAAAACTATAAAACTAACATTAATCACGGAATGCATTCATTAATTACGGGATCCAAATCACTACCATAGTATATTTCAATATATTTCAGTATATTTCATAGCTTTTATGAAGCTATGACCTAAGTTTCAACTGAATGGATTAACATAAACATGAACTTTAATTCTACCATTTCAGGGTGTGTGTGAGTCGATCTGACACCAAAACAGACCTTCAGACACTTCTCTGTTCAAAATACACATTTCATAAACAAAATGTTCCCAAACAATGTCCAGCTGGACCTAAGGTCGTTTCAACTAATATAATTTTGACACAGAATAATTTTGCTGAATTATTGGCCAAGAATTAATACTTATATAAACCTAACAATCCCCCCCTTTGATAATAGTATCACTATTATCAAATCCTAGCATCCTATTTGATCATTATCACCTCATGATCATATATGTGATTACATCGAGAATTAATTCTGAGTTAATCTTTGCCCTTCTTGACGTATATTGGTGCTCAGAGGGCGGGCATGCCCAATCAGCCCTCGTCCCACCTCACCGGAGCTTAGAGAAACTCAAAACCTCTTAATTCCCAGATACACGCTACTTCCTTCAGAGTAATTTGTTCTAAAACAGTGAGGGGAAAAATGAAATTAGAAGGCATATCGACCTATAGTGAGAACAGAGTCCTGTAAGAATACAGAGTTTTAGAGCATAGAGATGTGTAATAATAGTAGAAAACGGCATCAGATGAAAGACAACACATTCGTGTGGTCCAGTTAGCGAAGTTAGTCCAGAAGATGTTGTCTCGAAGTCCAGCTCGGGCGGGTAACCCTGCCCCGAGCAATGAAGTAGTCCTGAAGACTCGGGCGGGTAACCCTGCCCCGAGCAATGATGAAGTCACGAAACCCGTGATGAGGACTGTCATGGTTGTAGTGAGGATGATTGGTTCCAAATGGGGCGCAAGATCTCTTCCCCTCTTTGTTCACAACATCTTGAGGATTCTCAGTCAAATCTGTGTAGAGCTCAGAAATAGAGAGAGAGAGAGAGAGAGAGAGAGAGAGAGAGAGAAAACTGGCCAGAGAGAGACTAGATAGGGACACAAAAAGTGTTAATAGCAGTAAACTTGTTATTGTAACACAACTTTGTTATGGAGCCTTCTTCAATCACGTGGCATGGATCCACTGTGGAAAAAGATCAGTTAAAACAGCAGTAAAAGTAATGGCGACTATGTCTGCAGGCCCATTATATTATTTTCCCAATTGTCCAAATCATTACTTTAAAAAAAAGCTCACACCAGCACCTGTCTCCCACGTGAAAGGGGTGTGTGGTGGAGATAATATTGTATTATTGACCTTGGTACAAATTTTATGCAACTTATCTATAAGGGCTGCAGAATACTCATCCATATGCATTTTCAAATCAGAGGTACCCGGAGCCGGAGTTCTTCCAGGGGAGAATAATTTCTTGGTGTCACACGAATTTCAGCCAGAATGAATTATGGATTACAGAACCAAACCTGTGTCCTGCATGACCTTAATTTGTCTTTCAATGTTCGATTAGTACGTTCTACGATACCAGAGGATTTAGGAGTGTGAAAACACCAGTTTAGTTTAGAGATACTTACAAAGGTTTTGTGTGACTTTTGAGGTAAAACGGGTACCCTTATCTGAGTCTATGGCATTTGAAACCCCATAACTATAACAATAATTATTATTATTGATTTCTTATTATTTTATTGTAGTTGTTTTGTTGTTCTGCTTTTATTGTTTGTCTTTCTTTTTTACTGTCCAGTGTTCTTAGGTACTTTGAAAGGCACTTATAAATAAAATTAAAACGAGTAACTACCTTCGTGTTCTCTCGAAAACAGGGAAAAACTTCTACCCATTTAGAGAATTTGTCCACAATCAAGATGACAAAAATCAAATGAGAAAGAAAGAGCGTATGTCTCATGCAGAATATCAGGCTGATATATTGATTGAACACAGAATAACCACAGAGGTGTGATATTATAAATTATAAAACAAGAACCGTCTGAGGGTTTAGAACAAGAACCATTAACAAAGATCCCTAGAGGGCTGGAAGGAAGAGATCAGACCTGATACTAGTAGTATGTACGATTTTTAGACAGACAATATCAGTCATCCCAAGTATCATCCCGAGAATTAAGGAGGCGTGCGAGAGCGCGACCTACATTATCAAAAGAGGATGTGACACGAATTTCGAGATTGTTAGTAGAACAGAGAATAAATAGTCATATGTTAATTTAATTATCTATTAAATTACTGATTAATTAATTTAATGGGTCTGTAAATTTTACCATCAAAGCACATGCGGAGACAGCCCCCAGACGCACAGGTAAGCCTTGAGCAACAATGTCTAATGTTTTGGATAAAAACGCACAATGATGCATTTCCCCGCCCCCCACGTTCCCCAGAGGCCGTGCCCCGGTGTCCACAGGCACAGAGGTGGAAGGGCTTGAAGTGAGCAGGTGACCCAGGGGCGGAACAAAGGGTGCTTCTGAGGGAGTGATAAGTGACCACTATAGCGTCAGTCCAGGTCAAAGGATGTTGCAGTGGAGGAGGTTTTGTGTCTAGAATGACAGCCTTGAGAAAGTTCAAATACTTAAGTGTCCATGCAATATTGCAGCTTAGTTCTGGAAACCTTAAAGCCCTTATGCACCAGATGTTGAAGCAGGCGCAAGTGTCAGTGTCTTGGCAGATTTCTGATGACTCAGCAGACACCAGAACACACAGACCACAGAGTCCTGAGGGAGGGAGAAGGTCACAGAGCACGTTATGAATTACAGCTGGAAAAAAAAAACAGCAGGAGAGTCAAATGAAACCTTGAGTCCAAACGCTATCTCCTCATGTGCGTGGAAAAAAAAAGACAGAACAGAGATCATTAATGGCAGGAACCTGTGATATTACAGAAGAAGCAATCAATTAATTAATCTTGTGTAAAGTGTCTCGCCACGCCTTGCTCGAGAAGAGACTGTAGGATGACATGGATCCAGAGAGAGAGGTATTGCTTATTAAATCATATTTTGTGTAGTTTCATGTCAATTTAAGTGCAACAAAATGCGGAAAGGTTCAAGGACAATGAATACTTAATGTATAAACCCAAGTCTCCGATTTATAAACAAAAAGTTATTCAAGTAAACGTTTGTTAACTGTTTCTTGCTGAAAGAAATTATGGTTAACTAAATACATTAACCTATCCATTCCATATCCTCTGTGGTTTTTAAAGGCAAAAGTATGGAGCAAACAGTTAATCAGAGCATTTCATATCAATAGTTCGAAATTAGGAGGAACATAGTTAAGCTTAGCCTCATAAGTAGCAAGTAGTTTAAAGAAAGATAAGGAGATAAATAAAAAAAAAACGGGGCAAATTGAAATGACAAACAATTTCACTGAATGTAATTTGAATAAAACTGAATAGCTACTAAGCACTCTTTTGTTGGATTCGATATGTGACAGAGACTGAAAATACATTTTTAATTCAATTAACAGTATTAATGGGAATGAGAATTGGTTGTCTTGGACATTTTGACTTTATGTATATGGAATTTACCTAATAATATAAAGAGATTACTTATTACATTTATTATTGTGTGAAAGTGCCAAAAATAATGATTTTCTCTGCCCATTGCAGATTTCTGTGTGTCCTTGCCTGCTATTCTTGCATGAGTTGTTTATATTATAGCTCTCTGTAACAGTCTGGGAGTCTTATCTCAATGTTCACTGAGAAAAGAGACAGAGCATATTGCTACGGAACAATTATTCAAATATTATTTATAATAATAGGACGACAATTATTCAAAAAATGTCAAAAATGAAGTAAAAAGCGGGTTAGCTCGCTGTTGAACTAATTGCATGCTTCCCAGACAAGACAAGTTCGCTAAAACGCGTTAGAAACAGGAGTCTATAGGATATTTAAAGGTTAGAATTACATATGATTAATAAAAATACCACTACACCAGCGGCGGTGAGAGCGCCGAATCCTAACCACTAGACCACCACACGATCAGTTTTAAAATGTTTTAGATCATCATTAAACATTAGGTTAAACATTAAACTTTTCGGCATTTCCCTTCACACGTAGGGTAAATATATTTGGTGCCTTTTATTATACCTTTAAACAGGAAGTGGTATAATACTCGATATTTTAAAAATGATTCCTGATAAATATCTTCAAATCTGAAAGTGATATTTGATTTGGCCTTAAATATATTTCTTCTGTTTTTACCATGTCTGTTTAATTTAAGTGAATGTTTTAAAAATGGTTTTTGTGTTGTATTTGCTTGTACAGTTATTTCATTATTTAAGGTCTGAATGCATAATTGCCCAAAAGAGCTGCTTTTTCTTTCATCCAGTGCGCATGCCCAGTTCACAAGCATCATGGGAACTGGAGTTCTCATAATTTTGAAAACTTCGTATTCATCATTTATAAGATTAAGACATGAAACTGCATTAATAGCTGCACTATTAATTATTAAAACATTAATAGTCTTGTAGAGTGCTCGCGGACCTGTTCAGAGATCACCTCACAGACCACTCGCGACTTTCCTGATAACTTTCCAGTTACAAGTTTCGGACTATCAACACACAATGAATATAAAATAAAATACAGATGATCTACTCACCAAACGCTGAAACTAATTGATTAAGAAGCAGATTTTTTTCCTCTGATGATGTTAAGGGAAGAGGATCTCTTCTCTTGGGTTTCTAACAGTGATGAGATTCATAAACGATTCGGATCTTCTTCGGGAAACATAAATGACTCGATCGAGCGAATCGATACAGACGCATGGACTGCATTTGTTGAGTTCATGCACACGTAATGGGTTGAGGAAAGTTCATACTTTAATTTCATGCAGAATGAAAGTGTGATTATTGTTTACAATTTGAAAACAGGAATACAAATAAGGTTTCCGTAGTTTCTGAAGAATCAAGAGTGAATCAAGTAAATTGATTCACACGCATGCGAGTTTGTTCTAAAGAATCGATTCAGTAAAGCTTTCGTTGAGATCATAATGCACAATACACAGAATGTCCGTATTTTATACGGATTTGATTCAATAAACATAGTATACAGGCGTACAAATAAAGTTATACGGATTCTTTTTAACAAAAAAAAACACTTCAATATTTATTTAGAGCTATAATCAATTCCCACGATGATAAAAGAGCACATAACATTTACACTTTGTGTTTTTTGTCAAACATTGAAGCTTTGTATTCATTCTTAAAGTTTATTATTAAAAAGTACCTGGGATATATCATTTTTAATTATCATTCAAATTTTAGGTAAATCATTTTAATTTGCATCTTATAAGGACTTTATAAAGGGAATAAGGACTTTGGAAGTTGGTTATACAGGTTTGACTGACCAAAGGTTTGACATTTATGCACACCAGGAACACAGTTCTAACTGTTCATGTCCAGAGTACTGATTTGTTGTTTCATTATTTTGTGCATATCCAGTAATGCCTTATATAAATGCTAACACAATTAAAGAGACATTACACAGCTCCTAGAGATTGCAAATACCTGAATGAGGATAAATCAAAACTGAGCCGGCCAAATTGTCTAGAATCTGTGTAGAATGCTAAACCACATCCAATCCCGTGGGTTTTTTTCTCGGGGTCCGGGTACCTTAATACAATAATACAATTAATATAATACAATTTTTATAATACAATTTTTCCCCCCATGGTGGCTGCACGAAGGAATCAAAGATTAAAAGCGCGCTCTTCTCGTGACAGTTCTCCTCCTTGGAGTGTCTTCACGAGGCTCACCGTCCCGTAAACAAATTACGAGGTTTACCAGCCCAATCCCGTGGCTCTACTAGCCCCGTCTCGTCCCGTAAACAAGAGTCTAAAATAAATAAAGGTCTAATCTAATCTTCAGTCTACGAGGTTCCTTACGTCCCGTGCCTCCACACGAGGTTTACCTGAATTTACTGGGTCTCTATTTTTTTTTTTTTTTTGAAATTACTACCAACCAGGCGGTGCCCAATCAATAACCAATTATAAAATTCAAATAATTTACTCACCTGGTTGGCAGTATCGCACTTCTGACACCAAATTGTTGGGTTCACCCAGAAAGAGACCCCGATTCACCCGATTCCTTCGTGGGCCACCCTCGGCCGAGGACGAGAATGATCAGGTCGAGAGAAACAGACAATCAGAATCAGAGATTCACATGTCAGTTTATTCGCACAGTCACTTCGTCAAAATGAAAACATCTTTGGAAACGTCTTATAGTGTTTCTGTGTTTATGTTTTGTCTTCATGTGTGTGTGTGTGTGTAATGGGTGTGTGTCTATGTGGAAGTGTGTAATGATCTTGAATCAATCATAATATAAAAACATATTTCTGATGACAGTAAGGTACACTGTAAACCCTGATAAGTTGAGTTTACTCAAACAGTGTTTGGAAACTGGTTGCCTTGAAATTTATAGTACATTAAACTTCAGATGTCTTGTAAATGTAAATTGCTTTACCATGCAGCATGAACTAACCATTTTAAGTTTTTTGTACTTAAAAGCCTGATAAGTTGTATTTACTCAAACAGTGTTGGGAAACTGGTTGCCTTGAAATTTATAGTACATTAAACTGAAATATGTTTATTTGATTGAACTTAATATTTAAACTTTCCTAGAATTCATCTTTAGTGATTATACTTTACATTTTAACTTAACAAGAATTCGATTTACCTGTTAAAGCAATAAAACAAATGACAGTGTATAAAGTTTTTCCATTGCATTTGTATTTTATTAACAAGAAGTGCACAATAAACATTGAAACATGAAACATGTTTTTTCTTTAACCAGATATGTGCTAACATTAATACGTAGCCCCTTAACATTCCCCGTACTGCCAGCGGGACGCTGTATACTTACATTATCCGAAAAGTTTTCAAAAAAAAAAGTGTCTCATTCCAAATCCAGAGAGCTCTCCACAGTGACAAAAGCAACTTAGCCAACAGATGAAAATGACGTGAAATTGGTAAAATACCACCTGTAACTATCAAACTGTAAAACACGCGATTTCCACTGCTCTTAAAGTTAAAACAAACATTCCCACCGACAGTCAGGATCCAAAATACTAAGTTCAGAGAACAAACGTTGGCTGAAGCTCACTCTGAATTTTACCAAACCTCACGTAACTGCTGCTGATCTGTGAAAGTTAAAATGGTGGCTTCACAACTCTGCGCAGATTAAAAAAGAGGTGTGGTCATGACTAAAACTAGGAATTTTAAGGCCATTCAACTTAAACTTATTAACACTTTTGACTATGTGTACAAATTAGTAGAATATACTTAATATTTTTTAGTAATGCAATCAAACTTAAATTTTTACGTACATTGTAATTAAAACATTTAATTAAATACAAAGTCCGGGCTTACAGTGTACAGATAGATATCAGCATGGAATGTCTAAACACAGAATGTCTAGTCTACGGAGTCTATTCAGAGAAGGTCAAAGACACGTTTGCACAGAAAGGATCTAATAATTTAACATAACTCCTTAACACATAAATGTGTGTTAAGTCAGTAAATTACATCTTGATTTCATCAACATAAGCAAAATAACAAATAACAATATGTCTAAAACAATGCTAAAACAAAGAATGTTATAAGAAAATAAACATTAAAAATAAGAACAACTTAACCACAAGAACAATGAGAATATGTCTGAAAGAGAGAGAACAATTAAACAACTAACAGGATTAAACTCATAACTAAATTAGGTTAATGCTTTTAAACTAAAAACCCTTAGAATCATAAGATCTTAACTATAATTATAATGTCATTATGAAACTAATCTAAAACTATAAAACTAACATTAATCACGGAATGCATTCATTAATTACGGGATCCAAATCACTACCATAGTATATTTCAATATATTTCAGTATATTTCATAGCTTTTATGAAGCTATGACCTAAGTTTCAACTGAATGGATTAACATAAACATGAACTTTAATTCTACCATTTCAGGGTGTGTGTGAGTCGATCTGACACCAAAACAGACCTTCAGACACTTCTCTGTTCAAAATACACATTTCATAAACAAAATGTTCCCAAACAATGTCCAGCTGGACCTAAGGTCGTTTCAACTAATATAATTTTGACACAGAATAATTTTGCTGAATTATTGGCCAAGAATTAATACTTATATAAACCTAACACATTGTGTATTCATGTTTCACGAATGCTACATTCACAGTATTGTATACAGAATAAGTGTGGATTAGAGAGCTTTTTTTTTTTGTGCTGACATGAAAAAGCTGCTCATGTGACACACCTATAACAACACCTAGACCATTACTAGCTAGTATCAAATGACTAGCTAGCTGAACTTGCTATATAAACAGAGGATATTACATGGTTGCATGAAGATATGAAGTTTATCTTTGAGTGGTGAATGTATAAATTCACCACTTGCTGAGCGAAGCAAATGAGTGATATATTTTTCAACACGAGAAGATAAACTTTATATCTTCGCACCACCATGTAATGTCTCTCATCTCATTATCTCTAGCTGATTTATCCTGTTCTACAGGGTTGCAGGCAAGCTGGAGCCTATCCCAGCTGACTACAGGCGAAAGGCAGGGTGCACCCTGGACAAGTCGCCAGGTCATCACAGGGCTGACACATAGACAACCATTCACACTCTACAGTCAATTTAGAGTCACCAGTTAACCTAACCTGCATGTCTTTGGACTGTGGGGGAAACCGGAGCACCCGGCGGAAACCCACGCGGACAACATGCAAACTCCACACAGAAAGGCCCTCGCCGGCCACGGGGTTCGAACCCGGACCTTCTTGCTGTGAGGCCACAGCACTAACCACTACACCACCGTGCCGCCCAATAATAATAATAATAATATTTGGCTTGACTGTGCTAGCGTTAGCCTTCAATAACACTACACCTGCTGTAAGGTAACTGGATTGCTGCGCTAACAGCACCAAGTTGCGAGTAAGCTAGCATTGGCCTTCGCTAATGCTCCTGCTCAGTGCTACACCAGCTAGAACGTAACTAGAGTGCCGCACTAACAGCAATGAGTTGTGGCTAAGCTAGTGTTGGTCTTTGCTAATGCTCCTGCTCAATGATACACCAGCTAGAAGGTAACTGGACTGCTGCACTAATAGCGTTGAGTTGCGGATAAGCTCATGCTGGCCTTCACTAATGCTACTGCTCAATGCTATACCAGCTAGGAGGTAACTGGACTGCCACGCTAACAGCACCGAATCATGGGTAAGCTCAAGTTGGCCTTCGAGAATGCTGATATGAAGAGAATGAATAATAATAATAATAATAATAATCTTGGCTGGCTTTTTTTCATGGTATATCAGATATATTCCATTCAGCTACTCGTCTTCAACTTGTTCAATATCATGCTAGCTGAATGGAATATATCTGATATACCATGAAAAAAGCCAATATTATTTAAATATGTCATTCAGATCCACGATGTATTTCAAATGAAAAATACAAGTTTTTCAACACAAGAAGATAAACTTCATATCGTCAAGTCAACGTGTGATTTTCTTTTTATTATATCGACACATTCACAAACAAAAAGTACCCAAATTTATCAAAACAATTCAGCAATTTCCTCATGAGTGACATATATAGATTTATGTCACGGTTTTGAATCTCCATTTCCCGGATGTAGCCTCGTCTCGTCTTCATCCGCTTATCCGGGGCTGGGTCGCGGAGGCAGCAGTCTGAGCATGGAAGCCCAAACTTCCCTTTCCCCAGACACCTCGGCCAGCTCCTCGGGAAGAACACCGAGGCGTTCCCAGGCCAGCCGAGAGACATAGTCCCTCCAGCGTGTCCTGGGTCTTCCCCGGGGCCTCCTCCCGGGGGGACATGCCTGGAACACCTCCCCAGGGAGGTGTCCAGGAGGCATCCAAAAGAGATGCCTGAGCCACCTCAGCTGATTCCTCTCGATGTGGAGGAGCAGTGGCTCTACTCCGAGCTCCTCCCGAGTGACTGTGCTTCTCACCCTATCTCTAAGGGAGCGCCCAGCCACCCTGCGAAGGAAACTCATTTTGGCCGCTTGTATCCGCGATCTTGTTCTTTCGGTCATTACCCAAAGCTCATGACCATAGGTGAGAGTCGGAATGTAGATCGACCGGTAAATCGAGAGCTTCGCCTTTTGGCTCAGCTCCTTCTTCACCACGACGGACTGGTAAAGCGACCGCCTCACTGCAGAGGCTGCACCGATCCACCTGTCGATCTCATGCTCTATCCTTCCCTCACTCATGAACAAGATCCCGAGATACTTAAAGTCCTCCACTTGAGGCAGGACTTCTCCACCAACCTGGAGAGGGCAAGCCACCCTTTTCCAGTTGTGAACCATGGCCTCGGACATGGAGGTGCTGATTCTCATCCCAGTCACTTCACAATCGACTCCAAACCACCCCAGTGCATGCTGAAGGTCCTGGTTTGAAGAAGCCAACAGAACAACATCATCCGCAAAAAGCAGAGATGAAATCCTATGGTTCCCAAACAGGATTCCTTCCGACCCCTGGCTGTGCCTAGAAATTCTGTCCATAAAAATTATGAACAGAACCAGTGACAAAGGGCAGCCCTGCTGGAGTCCAACATGCACTGGGAACAGGTTTGACTTACTGCCGGCAATGTAAACCAAACTCCTGCTCCGTTCATACAGGGACCGGACAGCCCTTAGCAAAAAGCCCCGAACCCCATACTCCTGAAGAACCCCCCACAGAATACCACGAGGGACACAGTTGAATGCCTTCTCCAGATCCACAAAGCACATGTGGACTGGTTGGGCAAACTCCCATGAACCCTCGAGCACCCTATGAAGGGTATAGAGCTGGTCCAGTGTTCCGCGACCAGGATGAAAACCCCATTGTTCCTCCTGGATCTGAGGTTCGACTATTGGCCGAATTCTCCTCTCCAGTACCCTGGAGTAAACTTTCCCAGGGAGGCTGAGAAGTATGATTCCCCTATAATTGGAGCACACTCTCCGGTCCCCTTTCTTAAAAAGAGGGACCACCACCCCAGTCTGCCACTCCAGAGGCACTGTCCCTGACCGCCACATGATGTTGCAGATGCATGTCAGCCAAGACAGCCCCACAACATCCAGAGACTTGAGATACTCAGGGCAGATCTCATCCACCTCCGGTGTCTTGCCACCGAGGAGCTTGCAAACCACCTCAGTGACTTCAGCTTGGGTAATGGACGAGTCCACCTCTGAGTCATCAGCCTCCACTTCCTCAATGGAAGACGTGACGGTGGGCTTGAGGAGATCCTCGAAGTATTCCTTCCACCACCCGACAATGTCCTCAGTTGAGGTCAACAGCTCCCCACCCGCACTGTAAACAGTGTTGGCAGAATACTGCTTCCCCCTCCTGAGGCGCCGGACAGTTTGCCAGAATTTCTTCAAGGCCAACCGATAGTCCTCCTCCATGGCCTCACCGAACTCCTCCCAGTTCCAAGTTTTTGCCTCCGTAACTGCCCAAGCTGCGGCACGCCTGGCCTGCAGTTGCCTCAGGAGTCCCAGAGGCCAACATGGCCCAATAGGACTCCTTCTTCAGCTTGACAGCATCCCTTACTTCCGGTGTCCACCACCGGGTTCGGGGATTGCTGCCACGACAGGCACCAGAGACTTTGCAGCCACAGCTCCGAACAGCCACATCTACAATGGAGGTAGAGAACATGGTCCACTCAGACGCAATGTCCCCCGCCTCCTTCAGAAGCTGGAAGAAGCTCTCCCGGAGGTGGGAGTTAAAGACCTCCCTGACAGAGTGCTCGGCCAGACGTTCCCAGCAGACCGTCACCATACATTTGGGCCTGCCAGGTCTGTCTGGCTTCCTCCTCTGCCAGCGGATCCAACTCACCACCAGGTGGTGATCAGTTGACAGCTCAGCCCCTCTCTTCACCCAAGTGCATACCTGTCAACTTTGAGGTTTGAAAAAAAGGGATATTTCCCAGATTTTTAACTCAAAATAAGGGAAAATTTCGGAAAGTCATACCCTTCACCAAAAGTGAGTGTGTAGTTGAATGGGGGGCAATTTTCTATCTAGTATTTGTGATTTTCTGTACTCTGGTGCATGTTGGTGATAGCCAAGACACAAACTCAATATGCTTATGGTTTATAGAGTGCATTTGTGAATAAACTATACATTTATTTTTATTTGCTTTCAGTGGTACCAGTTATTTCCCAAATTAAGGGCTAAAATACGTATTTTATGTTAAAATAAGAAAGGTCATTATATAACCAGTCAATAAATTCAATTCCATTGCAATTTATTATGGTTTTACCATAGTCATGGCCTCGGAATGATAGATAGATAGATAGATAGATAGATAGATAGATAGATAGATAGATAGATAGATAGATAGATAGATAGATAGAGAGTAATAAAGAGATAGAGAGTAATATAAGATATTAAACCAAGAGTGGTTTAAAATGGGTAAGTTTCAGATAGAAAATAAAATAGACAATGAGTGGATAAAACAGTTAATACAACAATTAGTTTACACTAGGCTATTTATGAGGTCTTAGCCAGGACATACTTAATGTAAACATGTGTAGCTTACCTTTGATTATTTGGGAGGCTTTCGTTTTCCCCATGGAAAATTTCTTTGCGATGGAAGAGTCTGGGAACATTCCAGCCATGCACTTGTTGAAATCATCAAAGAAAGAGAGGCTAATGTTTTTCTTAGCTATTAGCATCGCCATCTTCACCTCAGACCTAATCAGTGTTGCCAGATACTGTTGACGTTTTCCAGCCCAAAATATGTTCAAAACCCACCAAAATGCACTTGAAACCGCCCAACTTGGGCGGGAAACTGCTCAATCTGGCAACACTGGACCTAATCACTTGTTCAGCCTCGCCTCTGGACGTAGTTATGTAATTACTGATGCCTGAGAGGGCGGGGACGTGAATTCATGGCCCGACTTCCTGCTGTAAACTCCTGTCAGAGGCGCGTCATGAATTCTGGACCTACCGACTTTTTTATATTGTGAAAATATGAGACTTTTATATAATGTCAAAATATGGGATGTTTTCGGGAAAATAAAAAAATGGGAAGACAGCGGGAAATAAGTCAAAATAAGGGATTTCCCGGGAAAAACGGGAGGGTTGACAGGTATGCCCGAGTGTCCAAGACATAGGGCTGGAGATCAGATGAAATGACAACAAAGTCGATCATCGACCTCTGACCTAAGGTGTCCTGGTGCCACGTGCACTTATGGATACCCCTATGCTCAAACATGGTGTTTGTTATGGACAAACTATGACTAGCACAGAAGTCCAATAACAAAGCACCACTCTGGTTCAGATCGGGGAGGCCGTTCCTCCCAATCATGCCCCTCCAGGTGTCACTGTCATCGCCCATGTGAGCGTTGAAGTCCCCCAGTAGAACAATGGAGTCCCCAGTCTGAGCACCTCTCAGTACCTCTCCCAGGGACTCCAAGAAGGCCGGATACTGTATACTGCTATTCGGGCCATAGGCACAAACAACAGCAAGAGCCCTCTCCCTGACCCAAAGGCGCAGAGAGGCGACCCTCTCATTCACTGGGGTAAACTCCAACACATGGCGGCTGATCTGGGGAGCTATAAGCAAGCCCACACCAGCCCGCCGCCGCTCACCGTGGGTGACTCCAGAGAAGTGAAGAGTCCAGCCCCTCTCAAGGAGCTGGGTTCCGGAGCCCAAGCTGTGCATGGAGGTGAGCCTGACTATCTCTAGGCGGTACCTCTCAACCTCCCACACAAGTTCAGGCTCTTTCCCCCCCAGTGAAGTGCCATTCCATGTCCCAACAGCTAGCCGCTGTGTTTGGGGATCAGGTCGTCTAGGCCCCTGCCTTCGACTGCCACCCAATCCACACTGCACCGGCCCCCTATGGCTACCTCTGTGGGTGGTGAACCCACAGGAGGTCGGGCCCACGTCACTGCTTCGGGCTGAGCCCGGCTAGGCCCCGTGGGCAAAAGTCCGGCCACCAGGCGCTCGCATACGAGCCCCAACCCCGGGCCTGGCTCCAGCTTGGGGCCCCGGCTGCGCCATACCGGCCGACATCATGGTCCTTGATTTTTTAATTTTCATAAGGGGGTATATTAATATTAATTCTATACTTTTGAAAAAGGTTTGTAGAATTTCCAGGTAAATTACTGGCATTTATTGTACAGTGCTTGGCTTGATACAGTGCTTGTCTTGGTGCAGTACAGACCAAGCAGGCAGGTGTGAACACAGAAAATCTGAGAGAGAAATCAGAATGCGGCAGTATACCACAAATTATATAAAATTTTCTGAAAGTTTTACAAGAGCAAAATATAAGTACTGAATTTTAGAGCTTCTGACTTAAGGGTCATAGAAATTCTGAATATTCTCACTCAAGGTCATTCACAACAAATTATCAGCATTGGTTTGAAGGACATAGAAATGCCTATGAAAAATGATGCATTGAATAGATACTCCACAATGATTTGGCTTGATTGTCTAAAACAGCCAAGGTAAGCTGAAACATTAGCAAAGGCACCATAGCTCCATTCATATTAACCTTGGTCCATTGCAAAATATAATGAATTAGTGACTTCATTCAGCATTCATATGTAAGCTTAGTCCTTGAACAGATAGATATAGTGAATGGGCTTCCATAAGTGCATGCTTGATGCTCCTAGTAACAGGAGAGAATAGGATGACTGAACGAAAATACATTTTAGAAAAAGAGAGAGAGAAAAAACAAAAGAACAAATTGACACCTCTTGAACACATTTATTTATTGACAGTTTTAACCTTACACAGAACTCTAAAGAGGCTATGGTTACTTTGAAAGCAAATCATTCATGATGGAAGTACGGAGAGACGAAAACCTGTCTGAGTCACCACTAATCACACTGTGGATCCATGGCAGGTATGCCGAGATCCTTATAAAGACAGTTTCCTCATTTCTAGTACACGCCTCATCATAGGAAAGGATTCCAGCAGCATAGACTTTTTTCGTATCAGGGTTAAGGAGAGCCAGAGCTCCACCTGCATCTCCATAACAAACGTTCTCCTGGAATTCAGTGTGGGTCGTCCGAATCTTATTGTCCTTTGTGTCACTCTGGATAACTGGAAGGGAGAGGAACTTGAGGCTTTCAGAGAATGTTAAAAGCGGCCCCCAGCCCCAACCAGCAATGACGCCTCTCTGTCCCTTGTTCTCTTCCAGGTTGTCCCCTCTTTCAGGCAGAGGGATGGGGAAAATTTTGTCATTGAAGCTCACCGGCTCTTTCAGCTGGATTAGTGCCAGGTCATTGTCTACATCTGAGGCATTCTGGAAAGCTGGATGTAGAAACACCTTTAGAAAATAAGAAGGTAAAAAAAGGCAATATTTCAAAAACGGAGGCAATAATTTAGGGTTGAAAATTAGGACAATAATTATAATATTGAGGAAATAAATTAGTATAAAATTGGGACAATATTTATGCAATATGTTGAAAATTCAGGAATTAATTAGGGTAAAAAAAATGGGGCAATACTTAGAATCATGAGGCAATAAATTAGGGTAGAAAATTAAGGCAATATTTATGCCACATATAGAAAAATTGAGGTGTTAATTAGGGTTAAAAATATGGTAGTAGTTGGAATACTGAGGCAATAAATTAGCTTAGAAAATTGGGACATAATTTTGGTAAATACAGAAAAAAAATTGAGGCAATAAATTATGTCAATAGTTAGAATATTGAGGCAATAAGTTTGGGTAAAATGAGGGTAATATTTATGCTATATGTACAATATTGAGGCATTGATTAAGGTAGAAAATTAGGGCAATATTTTGGCAATATTTAGAAAAATTGAGACAAAATATTACATTAGGCAAATGTATGTATGTATGGATGGGAAAATGTGTTTCTTCTTTTTTGTCTATCAACACTGCATAATTTAATATCTAAATTAGTCAAATTCATCTCATTTCATTATCTCTAGCCGCTTTATCCTGTTCTACAGGGTCGCAGGCAAGCTGAAGCCTATCCCAGCTGACTACAGGCGAAAGGCGGGGTACACCCTGGACAAGTCGCCAGGTCATCACAGGGCTGACGCATAGACACAGACAACCATTCACACTCACATTCACACCTACGGTCAATTTAGAGTCACCAGTTAACCTAACCTGCATGTCTTTGGACTGTGGGGGAAACCGGAGCACCCAGAGGAAACCCATGCAGACACAGGGAGAACATGCAAACTCCACACAGAAAGGCCCTCGCCGGCCATGGGGCTCGAACCCAGACCTTCTTGCTGTGAGGCGACAGCGCTAACCACTACACCACCGTGCCACCCTATTATTATTATTATTATTATTATAGCATAACTTTAGTATTTAATGCATTGACATTGGCAAGTTAGGACCAGATATTTGTTCCTGGCAGAAAACATGCTGAATGACAAACATGAATCATGATTTTTCACCCGTAATAAGGCAGAGATTCAGTAGTTCAGCTCTAATTCCTGGATAATTGGAAGAACTGGCATCATTTTGTTTTGTTTTTAATACAGCAAGGAAAAACTCAGTTACTTTCTTTTTATTATTATATGCAAATCTATCAAAAAACATCTGAAATGAGCAAAGTTATATTTATGTATAAAACTTCAGTATATGGCATGTATGATCCATCCATCCATCCATCCATCCATCCATTATCTGTAGCCGCTTCTGCTGTCCTACAGGGTCACAGGCAAGCTGGAGCCTATCCCAGCTGACTATAGGCGAGAGGCGGGGTACACCCTGGACAAGTCCCCAGGTCATCGCAGGGCTGACACATAGAGACAAACAACCATTACGTATGATCTAATAGCCCCAAATATTTGAGCATCAGGAGCTAGTGACATGGGCTACTGATTCACTCAATATACAGTTTACAATTTTACACTGCTTTATAGAGAGAAGCTTTCACCTTCTCCACTGCCACTTCAGTAGTAGCATTAGCTTTGGAACGCTGGACGATACCCAGATAGACTTTTGGGATCAAGGGCTCTTTTCCCCTAGTATCTTTTTGTGTTTTCCTCACAAACAGATTCCTGCCAGCAGTCAGAATCCACTGAGGGGCAATCAAAGCTCCTCCGCCGATACCTCCATCCAGCTTGCTGTCACTGAGGTATACCAAGGCCTGCCAGGGAACATGGCTGGGAGTGAGGAGACCCCCCACCATACGCCTGGTCCTCAGAGCTGTACTTGTGTCTGCTGTTAAACAGATACAACACTGCCATCAGCGTCTGAAGGCTGCAAGTGTACTGTATGTGGCAATTCCTATGAGTAATAATCACTGGAAAGGTTGACATATACGTAAGTCAGCTTCATTGCTGTTCCATACATATATAGTGGTGCTTGAAAGTTTGTGAACCCTTTAGAATTTTCTATATTTCTGCATAAATATGACCTAAAACATCATCAGATTTTCAAACAAGTCCTAAAAGTAGATAAAGAGAACCCAGTTAAACAAATAAGAAAAAAAATTTATACTTTGTAATTTATTTATTGAGGGAAATGATCCAATATTACATATCTGTGAGTGGCAAAAGTATGTGAACCTTTGCTTTCAGTATCTGGTGTGACCCCCCTTGTGCAGCAATAACTGCAACTAAACGTTTCCGGTAACTGTGTCCTGCACATTGGCTTAGAGGAATTTTAGCCCATTCCTCCATATAGAACAGCTTCAACTCTGGGATGCTGGTGAGTTTCCTCGCATGAACTGCTCGCTACAGGTCCTTCCACAACATTTCCATTGGATTAAGGTCAGGACTTTGACTTGGCCATTCCAAAACATTCACTTTATTCTTCTTTAACCATTCTTTGGTAGAACGATTTGTGTGTTTAGGATTGTTGTCTTGCTGCATGACCCACCTTCTCTTGAGATTCAGTTCATGAACAGATGTCCTGACATTTTTCTTTAGAATTTGCTGGTATAATTCAGAATTCATTGTTCCATCAATGATGGCAAGCCGTCCTGGCCCAGATGCAGCAAAACAGGCCCAAACCACGATACTACCACCACCATGTTTCACAGATAGGATAAGGTTCTGATGCTGGAATGCAATGTTTTCCTTTCTCCAAACATAATGCTTCTCATATAAATCAAAAAGTTCTATTTTGGTCTCATCTGTCCACAAAACATTTTTCCAATAGCCTTCTGTCTTGTCCACATGATCTTTAGCAAACTGCAGATAAGTGGCAATGTTCTTTTGGAGAGCAGTGGCTTTCTCCTTGCAACCATGCAATGCACACCATTGTTGTTCAGTGTTCTCCTGATGGTGGACTCATGAATATTAAAATTAGCCAATGTGAGAATTGCTTAGAAGTTACCCTGGGGTCCTTTGTGACCTCGCCGACTATTACACGCCTTGCTCTCAGAGTGAGCTTTGTTGGTCGACCACTTCTGGGGAGGGTAACAATGGTCTTGAATTTTACTCCATTTGTACACCATCTATCTGACTGTGGATTGGTGGAGTCCAAACTCTTTAGAGATGGTTTTGTAATCTTTTCCAGCCTGATGAGCATCAACAACGCTTTTTCTGAGGTCCTCAGAAATCTCCTTTGTTCCTGCCATGATACACTTCCACAAACATGTGTTGTGAAGATCAGACTTTGATAGATCCCTGTTCTTTAAATAAAACAGGGGGCCCACTTACACCTGATTGTCATCCCATTGATTGAAAACACCTGACTCTAATTTCACCTTCAAATTAACTGCTAATCCTAGAAGTTCACATACTTTTGCCACTCACAGATATGTAATATTGGATCATTTTCCTCAATAAATAAATGACCAAGTATAATATTTTTGTCTCATTTCTTTAACTGGGTTCTCTTTATCTACTTTTAGGACTTGTGTGAAAATCTGATGATGTTTTAGGTTATATTTATGCAGAAATATAGAAAATTCTAAAGGGTTCACAAACTTTCAAGCACCACTGTATGTGTATAAAAAAGTTCAAATTATTGAGACTATAGAAAAAGTACCATGTGCATTAACATAAACTTGTGATTTGCTTGCAGTCAGAATTAATCAACACCTTCTGACCAATCAGGGTTGAGAATTTAACAGCACTGTGTGATGATTCTTATTATGGAAATTTCTTAATCTGTTCAAGTTTCTAGGCTTTCACAAATTCCTCTCACCCTGTACTGAATACTGAGTTAATAATCATACTTGCAGTGTGCTCTTTTATCCCATCAACCACACGTGCCTCTGCTAGACAGATCATCAAGCCAAAGAGGAAAAAAGCTACAGAGAACCTGTGGAGAATAAAAGCACCGAAACACTCGTGCATTGGAGTTTATGACCAGAGAGTTTACATTTTGTCGCACTGCATATTTTCCTGCAATACTGCAATAAAATCTGTTGTGTCATTATTATTAATTCCTGAATGAGGATTTAACTCTGGAATAATCTCTAAATACTAAATCATCTTGACAGGATTAAAGAAGAAACATAGGAACGCACCACTTCATGATATTTTCGTTGAGCAGAAGTGCTTTCCAGGGAATCTTGTTTTACCTCGGATGTAAGCAGGACTGATATGAGATTGTGCTTCTACATATTTATACCTACTGATGTGCCTCTGTTCTTAGTTGAGCATGCAATTCTGATGCAGAAATTTCACAATGCAAGAGGCCCCAGCTTGGCAAAGTATGGGGTTTTGGATCAACATTAGGGAACAGAGACGGGTGAATAACCTTAGAGTCTTGGGTTGAATCAGCAAGTAACATGAAGAGCACACAAAGTACAAAATCACCAGGACTGAGCAATTAGCTAAAAATTCATTTCTAACCCTAGCTTGGTGCAAAAATAATATGTACTTTATTGCATCTTCAAGACCCTTCAACATGTAATTTTATACAATTTAAATAATTTATGTAGACTGTATAATGCAAAAATGGTCTTTATTGTCTGATTATAAATGAGCTTTTCCAAAATCATGGTTGTCTTTTTGTATAACACCAACTAACTCCTGCAACTAGGTCCAGTATATATACAGTGGTGCTTCAAAGTTTGTGAACCCTTTAGAATTTTCTATATTTCTGCATAAATATGACCTAAAACATCTTCAGATTTTCACACAAGTCCTAAAAGTAGATAAAGAGAACCCAGTTAAACAAATGAGACAAAAATATAATACTTGGTCATTTATTTATTGATGAAAATGATCCAATATTGCATATCTGTGAGTGGCAAAAGTATGTGAACCTCGAGGATTAGCAGTTAATTTGAAGGTGAAATTAGAGTCAGGTGTTTTCAATCAATGGGATGACAATCAGGTGTGAGTGGGAACCCTGTTTTATTTAAATAACAGGGATCTATCAAAGGGCGGCACGGTGGTGTAATGGTTAGCACTGTCGCCTCACTGCAAGAAGGTCATTGGTTCGAGCCCAGCAGCCGACGAGGGCTTTTCTGTGTGGAGTTTGCATGCTCTCTCCATGTCCACGTGGGTTTCCTCTGGGTGTTCCAGTTTCCCCCACAATCCAAAGGCATGCAGGTTAGGCTAATTGGTGGCTCTAAATTGACCGTAGGTGTGAATGTGAGTGTGAATGGTTGTCAGCCCTGTGATGACCTGGCGACTTGTCCAGAGTTTACCCCACCTCTTGCCCATAGTCAGCTGGGATAGGCTCCAGCTTGCCTGCGACCCTGTAGGACAGGATAAGCAGCTACAGATAATGGATGGATGGATCCAACTTGTCTGATCTTCATAACACATTTGTGGAAGTGTATCATGGCACAAACAAAGGAGATTTCTGAGGACCTCAGAAAAAGCGTTGTTGATGCTCATCAGGCTGGAAAAGGTTACAAAACCATCTCTAAAGAGTTTGGACTCCACCAATCCACAGTCAGACGGATTGTGTACAAATGGAGGAAATTCAAGACCATTGTTACCCTCCCCAGAAGTGGTCGACCAACAAAGCTCACTCTGAGAGCAAGGCGTGTAATAGTCGGCGAGGTCACAAAGGACCCCAGGGTAATTTCTAAGCAACTGAAGGCCTCTCTCACATTGGCTAATGTTCATGAGTCCACCATCAGGAGAACACTGAACAACAATGGTATGCATGGCAGGGTTGCAAAGAGAAAGCCACTGCTCTCCAAAAAGAACATTGCTGCTCATCTGCAGTTTGCTAAAGATCATGTGGACAAGCCAGAAGGCTATTGGAAAAATGTTTTGTGGACAGATGAGACCAAAATAGAACTTTTTGGTTTAAATGAGAAGCGTTATGTTTGGAGAAAGGAAAACACTGCATTCCAGCATAAGAACCTCATCCCATCTGTGAAACATGGTGGTGGTAGTATTATGGTTTGGGCCCGTTTTGCTGCATCTGGGCCAGGACAGTCAGGACATCTGTCCATGAACTGAATCTCAAGAGAACGTGGGTCATGCAGCAAGACAATGACCCTAAGCACACAAGTTGTTCTACCAAAGAATGGTTAATGAAGAATAAAGTTAATGTTTTGGAATGGCCAAGTCAAAGTCCTGACCTTAATCCAATCAAAATGTTGTGGAAGGACCTGAAGTGAGCAGTTCATGTGAGGAAACCCACCACCATCCCAGAGTTGAAGCTGTTCTGTACGGAGGAATGGGCTAAAATTCCTCCAAGCCAGTGTGCAGGACTGATCAACAGTTACTAGAAACATTTAGTTGCAGTTATTGCTGCAAAGGGGGGGGGGGGGGGGTTTACTCCAGATACTGAAAGCAAAGGTTCACATATTTTTGCCACTCACAGATATGTAATATTGGATTATTTTCTTCAATAAATAAATGACCAAGTATAATATTTTTGTCTCATTTGTTTAACTGGGTTCTCTTTATCTACTTTTAGGACTTGTGTGAAAACCTGAAGAGGTTTTAGTTCCTATTTATGCAGAATATAGAAAATTCTAAAAGGTTCACAAACTTTCAAACACCACTGTATGTAATGAAATTGGATATTCTTTTAAAAATGTTTTGCATTTTTTTATTTTTTACATTTGTATGCTGATTATTTAAAGATGTTACAACCATTTGATGATTTGAATAGATACTACATTTGCACAGTGCCACAACTGTCCATATTTGGTTGATAAATAATGGCAGTAAGGGACACGAGAGTGCAGCTGGATATTAGTCATGGACACTGTGTCAGAGAGTCAACAGATATGAGAAGTCCAGGGTTTTTCCACTGCAATGGAAACATTGCAGGACAAAGTCCAAAGATTTGTCAGTTTGAAAAGAGCCAATGAATAATGAGCCTTACATTATCTCCTAACGAAACATACATAACCTAAGTCAACATTCTGATTTACCTCAATGTATAGATTATTGGCCATATGTGTGGTGACCTGGGGGTTTTGACATTTTCTATGATATATAGTTCTCAAAACTACAGACTTCCTGAAATATGTTTCATTACAGGCATTTAGCAGATGTTCTTATCCAGAGTGATGTACAAGAATACCCTGACATACCCACAGCAGTGGGCAGCCCAGGGAGCAGGTGGGGGTTAGGTGCCTTGCTCAAGGGCACTTCAGTCATTCCTGCTGGTTCAGAGAATCAAATCAATGACCTTTTGGTCTCAAAGCTGCTTCTCTAACCTTTAGGCCATGGCTTCTCTTTTGCATCTCAATCACAAGTAAGTTTCTAGCATTTTAAAGGCTGAATTTGCATTGAAAAATTTGATTGGGATATCTAGAGCATATACAATATCTTGAGTAAAGCATGACATTCATTGTAAGAGGAAATACAGTGAATAACTAAAGTCTAAATTCCTTCCTATGCCATGCCCTGGTCTTCCCAGGCAGTCTCCTGTCCCAGTACTAACCAGGCACTTAAGGCGCATTGGGTGGCAACAATCTCCATTTCTGTAGCCCTCGGCCTCTCACCTGTACAGCTAAGGTTACAGTGGGGGGCTGGTCCTCTGGTAACCACAAGAGTTTGACTCCTCACTCACCATCTGTATTGCAGTGTGCCTGGCCAGATGGTGGTAGTTACCATTTTTATGATGGTCTTTGGTATGACCCGATTGAGAGACGGACACACTAACCACTAGGCCAGCTCGCAGTCAGTGAGTAACTAGCAATGTTTTAAATATCTTTAGGCTGACTGACTGCTTTTACCACCACATTAATGAAATTGGCTCCTTACCAAACATGACCATTTCAGGGAGACTAGTCAAGGTTTGAAAGTTGATTTCCTAATTCAGGTGTTGAAGTGTTATAGGCCCACATCTTATTATAGACCCAATATAGAGCCAATATTGGACCAAACCTGATTTTTCATCTTTTTGACTGTTTGCCAGAATTCAGCCATATAGACATCCAGTGTGTTTTCCCAGACCACCACATGTGAGCGTTTTCTAGATATATGAAAATTCTCTTTTCTATACATGGCATGATACTGTTTTTCCCCTGACACCAATCTAAATCCTGAAACCTTGCGTATCAGCCAACACCCATACCCATCCGATTTTTTTTCCTACTAACCTTTGATTTTTTTTTTCAACTGAAGCACATCATGGTTGAACTCTTTCACACAAAAATGACATACATTGTTAATATAATAAAGTCTCATCTCATTATCTCTAGCCGTTTTATCCTGTTCTACAGGGTCACAGGCAAGCTGGAGCCTATCCCAGCTGACTACGGGTGAAAGGCAGGGTACACCCTGGACAAGTCGCCAGGTCATCACAGGGCTGACACATAGACACAGACAACCATTCACACCTACGATCAATTTAGAGTCACCAGTTAACCTAACCTGCATGTCTTTGGACTGTGGGGGAAACCGGAGCACCCGGAGGAAACCCACGCGGACACGGGGAGAACATGCAAACTCTGCACAGAAAGGCCCTTGCTGGCCATGGGGCTCGAACCCAGGCCTTCTTGTTGTGAGGCGACAGCACTAACCACTACACCACCGTGCCGCCCCATATAATAAAGTATGAAGTATAAATATAACTAGAAGGACAGTTGGTAAAGTGCATCCATCTGCCAAGCCACATATTATCAACATCAAAATCAAATCACTTGAACCGAGGGTAATACAAAAGCTGTGCACCAAATTTCATCCAAATCTGTTCACTACTTTTTGAGTTACTTTGGGAACAGGCAAAGAAATCCTGTATCCGCATACATATCCGGATTTACATCAAAATCGAATCAATTGTTCCTTGTCCCATGGATCACCTTTCTTTAAAATTCCATCAAAGTCCCTTCACTACTTTTTGAGTTGCATTACCAAAAAACAAACAAACAAACAAACAGAAGTGAAAACATAACCTCTTCCAACAAAGTTGGTGAAGATCTCATCTCATCTCATCTCATTATCTCTAGCCACTTTATCCTGTTCTACAGAGTCACAGGCAAGCTGGAGCCTATCCCAGCTGAGTACAGGCGAAAGGCAGGGTACACCCTGGACAAGTCGCCAGGTCATCACAGAGCTGACACAGACACAGACAACCATTCACACTCACATTCACACCTACGGTCAATTTAGAGTCACCAGTTAACCTAACCTGCATGTCTTTGGACTGTGGGGGAAACTGGAGCACCCGGAGGAAACCCACGCGGACACGGGGAGAACATGCAAACCCCGCACAGAAAGGCCCTCGCCGGCCACAGGGCTCGAAGCCAGACTTTCTTGCTGTGAGGCGACAGCGCTAACCACTACACCACCGTGCCACCCCCAACTCTACTCTTTACTTTTAAAGAAGCACTTCTGTGTTGTTAAGGATTCAAGCCTAAGCTGAACACCTGTGATCTCTGATCCCTCAGATGGCACTGCATCAAGAACCGTCATTCATCTACAGCTGATATAACCACATGGGCTCGGGATTACATCAGCAAACTGTTGTCAAGCACGACATTATGGAGTTACATCCACAAATGCCAGTTAATACTTTACTGTGTAAAAAGGAAGCCTTATATTAACTGTGCACTGCAAAAACTAGCCATCCTAATATAAGGAAAAACATAATCAATTTGAGAACATTTAGATTATAATCAAGTGAAATAATCTGCCAGTGCAGTAAGATAATTACACTTGGTAAGACATCTTAGAATAAGTTGGTTGCAATCTAGAACTAGGTTTAATAATCTCAAAATTGGTGTCTTGTTTTCTTCTAATAAGAAATGCTAGATCGTTTCAACTATTTTCAAGATATTTTCACTTGCTAAGATATCATTTTTTGCAGTGTGTCGAGAAGTGCTGTTGATTCCTCTGGAATCAGACACATCTGGGATGGACCATCACACATTAATCCTTTGTATACAGATATTTTGTAATATTACTGGAAAGAAGACATCTCAATATTCCAGGTTTGGCTGTTTACACTGAATCAAAGCCACCATGAAGCTGCAACAGTGTGTGTTTTTACATTGTGAGCCAGCATTCCGCAACCAGACACATGACATGTAACAACAGAGCATCAGTATCTAGCATGACATATCTGTGCATTGGAAATATGAACACTCCGATCATACTGGCATTGCTTTCAAAACAATGGTGGATGAACTAACTTTGAGGTGCTTTTGTTAGCCGTGCACATTTATACCACTCTTCAAACACAAGCAACATTGGTGAGCATCATATGCAACATGTAATCACTTACATTAAATAATTCACTTTTAAGGAAAGTACAGTAATAGCCTCAATATATATAACATGTTTGTGTCCTTTAGCTGAGCCGGCTTCTTGGGAGAAAAAAAGTCTATCACAGAAAACCATGCTCACAAATGGGGGGAGAGAGAGAGCGAGAGTCAAAGTGAAAGGTAATGACGAAGAAAGAAGTTGAGAGACTCATGCAAGCAATATGTTTTTGTGATCATAAATATATTGGAGGAGAAAGTGAAGTAGGAGGTGATTTAGTAGAAAGGTGTGTGGACCTTAGATGCCGTTGACAGAGATGTTTGAATTTGCTCTGGTTTTGGAAAGAAGAAAGTCAATATCGAAAACATCACACCCCTGTCCCACGGTGCCGGCTGTCCCTTTTACACAGACGGCGATTCCAGCTCTATTACTACCAATCGTTCTGGTTCAGAGGCAAGACAACACAAACTCCCTGTTCCACATTTGGATGTTTTATACAGAACATAAGGAATAAAGCTGTGAGATTCCCGCCTTGAACAGGATGTGTAAAAGAGGCTAGTGGAAACATATTGTGGTCAAATGAATAAGTATTCCAGGTCTTTTATGGAAGAAATGAATCCTGTGTGCTCCAGACCAAAGAGGAAAAGGACCATCCAGACTGTTACCAGCAAGTTCAAAAGTCTGTCATGGTATAGGGTTGTGTCGGTGCCCTTGGCAAAGGTAACTTACACTTCTGTGATGGAGCATTAATGCAGAAAAGTACACTGAAATTTTGGAGCAACACATGCTGCCTTCAAGACATCTTTTCCAGGGAGATTTCAACAAGACAATGCAAAACCACATTCTGCACACATTACAAAGGCATGGCTGTGGAAAAAGAGGGTGTGTGTCCTCTCTGTCCCCAGTAGAGAATGCGTGGAGAATTTTGAAATGAAAAATATGACCATGACAACACCGTACTGTTACATACCTTCAGACCTGTTTGCAGGAAGAATGGGACAAAATAACACCTGAAACACTTCATCATTTGGTGTCTTCAGTCCCTAAACATCTTTTAAGTGTTGTGAGAAGGAATGGCAACATGATAAAGTGGTAAATGCTTTACTGTCCCAACTTTTTAAAAATGTTTTGCAAGACTCAGAATTGAAATTAGTGTCTATTTTGAAAAAACAATAAAATTCATGAGGTTAAACATCAAATAATGTGATATACTATTTTGAGTGCAATGCAGGTTAAAGATTATTTACAAATCTTTGTTTTCAGTTTTAATTTCAATTTCAACATACTGTCCCAACTTTTTCTGATTTGGGGTTGTATGGTCGGAACCCTTTGGCATAGCAGTGTAGTGGTTAGCACTGTTGCTTCATAGCAAGAAGGTTCCAGGTTCAAATTTCATGGCTGACAGGAGTCTTTCTGTGAGGAGTTTGGATGTTCTCCCCGTGTCTGTGTGGGTTTGCTCTAGGCGCTCCAGTTTCCCCCACAGTTCAAAGACATGCAGATTAGGTAAAAATACCCAGCCACTGGGGTTGCGCAAGCCAGTGCTTACTTAGTGCCAGTCCCAAGCCTGGACAGATTGGGGAGGGTTGCATCAGGAACGGCATCCAGTGTAAAAACCTATGCCAAATTAAATATACAGAACAGATCTGCTGTGATGACCCCTAACAGGAGCAGATAAAAGAAGAAGATAGTGGGAAGCCTTTCTTAACCTCAGTCCATCTTTAGAAAGACTTTGAAACATTTTGACCCCAATAGCACATGATAAAATAATTAAATTAAAATAATGTTCTCCACTTTTCTAGTTTTCAGTGATAGGTACATTAAGCTGTCTGACTTCCTCAGTATGTAAGTGTGTTGGTCTGCCTGCCTCATGTGGACATCCATTTATTTTGCTGATCATCATGGATGTTGAGAACAGCCTGTTATTTATTTATTTATTTATTTAGGTCAGCTGAATATTTATCTCTGATTTCCTCTCCAGTGGAGATTTAAATAGATGTATTACTTTTATTTTGTCAACCAAATTACCCTTACCATTGCCTCAGCAACTGAACTTTCATTAACTTGCAAACTGAAATGTGCTCCTCAGGGACCACATTCAGAGTTCAGTTACTCACAGGTATTGAGGAGTTCGTAATGAAATTAACTATCAGTATTCAGACCGAAGGGGTCTGAAAATGGGGTGGAGCTTGCTGAGAACAATTTCACAACCTTGATTTAGTTCTTATGGCTACATTAACATTAATGTGTGCAATTACCTGTCAGAGCATGATATAAAAAAGAAAAGAAAAGAAAATGCAAAATAATACAATGTGCTTGTCATGGACTTAGAAGCTGTCGGATGGAGATGCAATAACAATAAATGGAAACAGGCAAAAGGACATATGATCAAGCAAACAGTGTCAACACAGAAGAACCAGATTAAAAAAATGAATGACAGTAAAAAAAAAAGGTCAAAACTAGAAGACAAAGAGAAAACCCATTCAGAATTGTAAACTGAAACGATAAAACCTTTCGAGCGAAACTGAGGGAGTGGAAGTGTGCTGTTGCTGTTTAAATACACTGAGTGATTTATAGGACATGAGAAACAGGTGAGTTGGAGCTCAGGTAGGTTAAAAAATTGTAAAGTCCGGACTGGATCCGGAGCTGGATGTGACAGTGCTGAATCAAGTGCTATTTTATACTGAATACTATTGAATAATGAGGGTGGATCCCTTATTAAACCAAATTTGCAGTGATTGATTGAACAGAATTATTCAGGCAGAAATATACATGTACTAGTATGCTTGGTTCCAGAGTAATCTGCTTTAAGATGTCTGCTTTGAGAGCAAATAATCTTAAGCCTCACTCACAACCTGCCGTAAGTGTTTTGGACATGCATGGGTCGCAGGGTTTGGTAGCTCACAGCCGTGCCGCAGGGTCGCGGTGAACCCGGGGGAAAGTTTTGGGAAGGAGTACAGGCAAAGTACTTGTCAAGTACAGGTTGTACACCTGATTTCTTTGAGGCATGGGAAAAATTGTGCCGTTAGCCCATGGAAAGCGTATATCTGACGCATGTGATCAGTGCGTGTTCAGTGAGTGTGGAGTGCATGTGACTTGCATTTTACCAGTTTCCTGCGCTACGAGTACGAGCTGCACTTGTGAAGCATGTGTGACGCATATGATTAGCATGTTACAATCACTCATAACTTGCGTGTGACGCAAGCCAGGAGTGGGTATAAAACCAGCGTGTCTGCAGCATTCTGCATCTGTCTTTCGACTGAAGAACATTGGATATTTTGTGGGAAAAATTAAAAAATTTTCAGTTTAAAGTTTAGAAAATGGGACCCAAGAAGAAGCGAGCAAAAGTGAAGTAACCCAGCCTGAAACAGCGGAGGGGGAGGAGGAGGAAGAATTTGATGATGATGGTAGCAGCACCGACGAGCCCTGCACGGACAGGGAGAAGTTTGCCTTCAAGCTGGGAGAAGGCACAGCATCCCGCCAGAGGGATTTTCACAGGTAAATACACACGCTTTAAACATTCATTTCAGTGTCTATATGTGTATGTACGTAATTAATATTATATATGCTGATTTTCATGTATGTTTCAGCTAACGATGCCCAGAAGTGAGGACATTGCAATCCCATCATCGCTGTCAGGCCATTGTGCCATGCTCAGTGATGAGGACAAGGACATCCCGACACCCCGTCCCACCACTCAGCAGGAGTAGGAGCAGGACAGTAGCTCGGAGTCGGAGTCAAAGTGTGTTTCAGTGTTCAAACTGTTGGGCTATTTAGTTGGGATTTTTTACAATGTAATAAAATGCATTATTCCCTTATACTCATGTTTTATTATTTGACGTTTGCATGGTAAATTAACATATACTCAAATAAAAACAGCAAATGAGGTGGTGTTCTTCCCTTCTACAATGCTACACACTACATGATTGCTTCCTTGGTTCCTCCCCAATATATATACCCAGACTCTTGCCCCTCGTGTCGCGTGCAGGTCATGTGTGCTGTGTGCAGGTCACATGCGCTGCGTGCAGGTCGCATGCGTTGCGTGCATGCCACACATAGGGGCAGAAAGTGAGAGGTACTTCTGTCTTGCGGGCCACACAAATAGCAAGTGTGGAATACTTGTGTAGTACTTCTGAGGCACGTCACTCGTACAATGACCGTGCGTCACTCATGTGTCTTACTGTCATCGCAAAAAGCCCCTACTAGCCACGCTGCTGACTTGGTTCAGGCGTACAAAAGGAGTACGGGTCCCATACGTAGTGTATGTGTTCTTGATTTGTCACAAGACCCATAGAATTTGCATATGCAGGACCAAAAGTCTCCACGGGCAGTCTGCGACCTTCTACGGCGCTGAACACATACAAGTGTCGTGTAAGTCTCAAGTATGGTTTTGCCAAATTTTTTACCGTAGACCGCCCGTAGCAGCACGTATGGTGGGTTGTGAGTGAGGCTTTATATGGCATACTTGTTAAACTGAAGAGCAAGCTGATCTCCCCCAAATGCTCCACCAAGAAAAACAAAAAGTTGATTCTGTGGGCAGCCATCAAACGTTACAACTCCTCCACCCTCACTGCCGCAACATGGGATCAGACTGACTCTTGATACCCTGTGCTGTTCCCCTTCATACAAAATCCCTGCATGATAGACAATAACTATTTCATCTATCTCACTCTTTCTCACACATCTCATCTCATCTCATTATCTCTAGCCGCTTTATCCTTCTACAGCTGGGGTGCCATGGTAACGGCCCGCGGGCCGGATACGGCCCGATTGGTCATCACATCCGGCCCGGTGGTTCATGAGACTTTTTTTTTTTTTTAATAATAAATTAATAAAAATCGAATGTTGTGGGTTTTTTTCGTAATGATTTTAAATCTAATGTTTCAATTTGATTCCATTTTCGTGTAATCCATCGGTTCGTTTTTAGCTGCTCTCTGCTTGCTGCAGCACGCGCAGGTGCAATGACCCGGATTTAATGTAGAGTAGGCTAGTTGTTGCTCGTTCACAAGCAACAACAGTTTAAAAAGAGAAAAGTTGATTCTGAGGGTCGCATCTTTCAGGAAAAATGGAGAGAGAAATACTTTTTCTGGGAAGTAGGGGGAAAACCTGTTTGTCTGATTTGTTCGCAACAAGTGGCTGTACCGAAGGAATACAATGTCAAAAGACATTACGAGACCCACGCCGACAATAGCCAATTCACCGGGCAACGCAGGACTGAAAAGCTAAATGAGCTTGCCTCAAACCTTCAAAAACAGCAAGCAGCTTTCTCAAAGTCTCGAGAGACACATGAAGGTTCGTTTTAATATCATACATCATCTTCAGTTCTCCTTTAATGTTAAATGCGGCTGTTTTCAAAGAGGGGTGTCTCAATATCTTTGTTGTACATTTTATTTCATGTTAGGGGCAGTGAAGGCGAGCTACATCATCACGTGGGAGATCGCAAAAGTGTCCAAGCCATTTTCGGAGGGTGCATTCGTCAAGGATAAATACGCATCTGTTGGAATCCAATCTTTCTATCAGTCATTGCCACCAGAGTACCCAATTATCACGGCCTTTGCCGGTAAAATACTCTGTATGTTCGGGACAACATATTTATGTGAACAGGCATTTTCAGTAATGAATATTAATAAATCGAAACTGCGTAGTCGTCTGACCCATGGACATCTCAACGATGTCATGAAAATAGCAACTGCCCAGAGTCTGTCCCCCAATGTCGACAAGCTGGTAAAAAGTAAAAGACTTCTGGCTTCCACATGTAAAATGTAGCTGGTATTTCTCCCCCATGTAACCTTGTGCTGTGTGCTTGAGGGGGAATAAACAGAATGGGTGTGTGGAAATATATGTGGGACTTTACCAGCAAAGTTAATGTGCCATCTGTAGTTTGTTTTTATTGGTATGTTCAGTCATATTTGGCTCTTTTAAACTAATGCTACTGGATATTTAGTCACTTGACCTATTGGTGGAATTATTTACCCTGGCACTTCTTTCTTTTGACTCGTTTAGGCCTACTTGCCAATCGTTTTAATTGGCCTAATTAGGCCTATGCATTGACATGTTTTTGATGTGCAAGATCAATAAATCTGATCTAAGTCATTTACAGTTTACACTTGTTATTTGTGTCTTAGTACATTTCTGTAGCATTTTTTTTAATAAATGTAGGCTACTTGCATGCTTAGACTGTTACATTTTCAGAGGGTAAATTGCTTTTGTCTGCCATGTTATTGTGCGCCTCATTTTGAGGCTATAGCTTTACGATTCCTTTTGGGCGTATAGGCCTTCAAAAATCATATAAAATAATGTCCTTTTGTTGAGTTAGTGTCTGGTCTTTTCAGGCCAAAAGTGTAATTCAGCCCCCAAGGTCCCACTTGAAAAAAATCTGGCCCCCTTACCAATTTCACCCTGGCACCCCTGTTCTACAGGGTTGCAGGCAAGCTGGAGCCTATCCCAGCTGACTATGGGCAAAAGGCGGGGTACACCCTGGACAAGTCGCCAGGTCATCACAGGGCTGACACATAGACACAGACAACCATTCACACCTACGGTCAGTTTAGAGTCACCGGTTAACCTAACCTGCATGTCTTTGGACTGTGGGGGAAACCGGAGCACCCGGAGGAAACCCACGCGGACACGGGGAGAACATGCAAACTCCACACAGAAAGGCCCTCACCGGCCCCGGGGCTCGAACCCAGGACCTTCTTGCTGTGAGGCGACAGCGCTAACCACTACACCACCATGCCACCCTTTCTCACACATATCTGGTAAAAAAAATTGCACTATACAGTTATTATTATTGTTATGCACAATGTATAACCAGGGGCGCTGCTAGAAATCTTGGGCCCTATGAAAGATTACAATTTAGGGCCCCCCGGTAAAAATTTCAAGCGCAAGCAACTGAATTTGAAGTCTGTTTTTGGCTGGCACTTCTACTTCACTATGCATGTGATCAGCTACCTAGCAAGTTTAGGTGATACAATTATTTGGTATATGAACATTTTAAATGCAGAACTGTCAGAATTAGACTGAATAGACTGTTGCCTTAAAATGAAAATTCCATGATATATATGGAAGATATATATATTTTCTTTTATGAGTCACTATTATTAGGCCACTCAGTAGCCTATGGAGTTCATTCAATCCAAATGTTTGTGTTGAGAGAAATTGCATGCATCACTGTATCAGTATGGATTTATAACATTCTGTATGCACAATATGGATACTCCAGAGCCCTCCAGCAAACATCATCAATAATCAGGATTACAAAATGCATTCCTTTGTTTCCTCCATTTATTGACTTACGTATTGTATGTGATCAAATGTATGCCTTGATGAATAACTACACTAGTTTTTTGATACAATTACATAGTGCACTGCAAGAAATCCACTAAGTGTTTTTTGGTTTCTTTTAGGCATCACACATTTATTAGAAAACACAGCAAATGTTCAAATATTCAAGTTAAATTAGCAACAGTGTCAATAAATCCACAAATGAACAATAGCAATGATATCTACCGGTATGACCACAGCTAATGTGCAAAATATTAAAGTTAAATACTTAACAATATCAACAAATCCACACATGACCAATGGCAAAACATCTAGACTTAATTATACAATAAAGATACCTATGAAAAAAGGTGATTTTTTTTTCACACACAGTGTTATCAACTTTATTTCTATCTGCAAGTATTAGTCATGATACAGGCTAGTCTTCATGATCGTATTGCTAGTGTATTACTCTTCTTTCTCTCTTGATTTAAATGCCAAGGTCTAGATGCCGAGCCTTCCTTGTAGCAAAGTCATGAATCAAATCTTTGAAGCTCAGAGAGAGTGCCAATTCACTTTCAATTGAGAGGATTGCCAGATTGTTCAACCTCTCCTATGCCATTGTTGACATGAGGTAGCTCTTGATAAGTTTCAGTTTACTAAATGCCCTTTCTCCACCAGCAACAGTAACTGGGAGAGTGCAAAAAATCCTAATGGCAATACAAACTTCTCCAAAAATGCTCTGGAGTTGCATTCTGTAAATTGAATTGAGGAGATCAAGGCTGGTGCAATCAGAGGGGAAAGTGGCAGAAAATACTGTATTGAGATGCCTGATTTCACTCTCAAACTGAGGTGTGAGGTCCTTTGTGTACTTGCTTATGAGTGGCTGACACACAGCAGTAATATCACTGTCCCTTAACTGACCTATCTTAATAATGGCTGCAAATTCCTCAACAATGTTTGCTATGGTTTGGAACCTAGTGTCCAAGTCACTAATGATATGGTCCATGGCAGTGAAAAACACTGTTTCAAAATGTCTCTGCACAGTCTCCCTGAACTGTTTCTTCTGGGGTCTCATCATAGAACCTCTTTCTCTTTTTCTCATGGCTGAGTTCTTTTTTTGAAGTGAGGTGGAACCCCCATTTCATGGTAGCTCAGGTAAAAGGAGGGGTGGTGGTGTCTGCGTCTACATCAGGGACTCCTGGTGCACAAACTATGCTGTTAAGGATAAAGTCTGCTCTCCCGATGTCGAACTACTGTGTTTAAGTTTAAGACCTTTTTATTTACCCAGGGATTATGGGAATATCTTTGTCTGTGTTGTATACATATACACTAATGAATGTAGAAGTCAGTATATAAATAATTACATTATCAAGTTTTCAGATGACACAGTCATTCTTAGTCTGTTGACACAGGATTCTGATGCATCTGTCTATCAGTCAGAAATAGACAAGGTTGTGCTGTGGTGTGAGTCAAACAATTTGGTTTTAAATGTGAGCAAAACAAAAGAAATCATCTTTGACCCTAGATCCATAGGTAACCATAATTTGGTGACACTAAGTGGGGAGGCAGTGGAGCAGGTATCCACATATAAATATTTAGGTGTTTTATTTGACTCTCAACTAAAATGGTGCCAGCATGTTGATTTTTTATGTTCAAGGATCAGTCAGCGTCTTCATTTTCTGAGGAGGTTGAGAGTGTTTGGCGTTGAGAAAGATATTATGATGGCCTTCTATAGGGCTTTCATTGAATCCATCATCAGATACGGCATCATAATATGGTTTGGGAACCTGTCTGTTAAACTGAAAGCTCAACTGCATGCCCTTATTAAGAGAGCTGGGAAAATTATGGGCATGCCCCCTCCTACATCATTGCAAGCTTTATTTGATGAAGGAGTAAGGAGACAGGGATTGAAAATCTCAGTGGATGAGGAACATATTTTGCATGGCGAATATGAAATGTTACCCTCAGGAAGGAGATATAGGCTCCCAAACTGTAAAACAAATAGGTTCAAACTCTCAATGGTTCCTTGGTCAATGAAACTACTTAATAGTAGGTCTTAGTGTGGTGCGAGTTGGGGGGGGGGTATTATTTTTAGGTTGTGGTGTAATTTTATGCAATCATATTGTTTTATGTGTAATATTTTTATTATAATGATATCTCTCTGACCAATGTTTGTGTTAAGTAGCTCAGGGAAATGGCTGTGTGCAATACCTATGGACTGTAATACAAGGGGCTGTCTGTTTGGGGGGGTGTGGAGGCAGATGAACTAGGATGTATTTATGTTTGCATATTACTTGTTTAGTACGGAGCCGTAGAGGGGACATATCTCGTGCACACGCCTTATAAGTCGTTCCCACGCTTTGTTATTTTTTTATTCACCATGTCCCCTCTACGGCTCCGTAGTTTAGTGTTACTTGTTTAGTGTTACTTGTTTAGTTGTTAATTAGTTTAATATGCTATATTTATGTTATATGGTTCTGTAAAATCACACTCTCTTGTTTGCCCAAAACAAATTTCTCTCAAGTAGAGATAATAAAGGCTCATCTAATCTAATCATTAGCAATCAATGTTGCCTCAGAGAGGAGGGAATCCCATTCATTTCTAAGAGCCTGCATCTCATCTTTGAGTGCATTTACACTGGCTGCCTCCACCTCAGTAGAAATTTTCCCTGACTGGAGTATCACATTCCTGCAATCAATACACTGCAATACTTTCAACCAAATAGTGAGAAGAACAATGGCATCAAATGACATAAAGTACTTCCTCAGACCAACAGCTTCAGCTCTAGCATCATTTGAAAGACTGCATGTGCTGAGCATGGAACATCCACACGACAACGGCAACGAGATGTTATTTAAAAATATATCGCGTCCAAATGGGCAACAATCAGTAAAATATCAGGTCCATATGGCAACGCAACGCTTGCTGAAAACGATGCAATACACATGCCACACCTCTAGGGGCGCTGTAAGACGGTCCCTTCGGAGACACCAGAACAATAGAAGAAGTAACGACGCATGCGCATAAACTATTATGCGCAAGACTTCATATTAGCCACAAAGTCAGGAAAATCTGTTTGTAAAATTACATTACAATGACCAAATACAGTGAAAAGTATTTTTCCAGTCTCACCTGTGAAAGGTAATCCCATGTGATCTCGTTTGGACAGAAAACCTGTTGGTACAGTTAAATGCAGCTAATCTTTATTCTCCGCTTTGACCTTTCCAAAATGGCGGCGAGGATGACGTATGATTCTACGCGGAAGGCGGTGTCTTCAATGGTCCGGAATAAAGTGAATGATACACGTTGATGGAATTAATTTGTTGTTTCTCACCTGTGAAAGGTAATCCCATATGATCTCGTTTGGACGGTAAACCTGTTGGTACAGTTAAATGCAGCTAATCTTTATTCTCCGCTTTGACCTCTCCAATGTGGCGGCGAGGATGACGTATGATTCTACGCGGAAGGCGGCGTCTTTAATGGTCCGGAATAAATTGGATTAATTTGCTCCTCTACGCCCTTTTTAAGGAATGTATTGTCGGACTTAAATCAACATCTGAAGAGGTGAGATCGCTCCTTTTTTCCCCTATTTTTGCTGGTGGGATTGCACCATTACACAATAAATATTCACAGTGAAAATATTTTGTAAGCGCGTTTCATGAACCAAGTTATAGGATTTGTTGACAACTCGCATCGCAATGAGAAGATCATTGGCACTACTGGTGTTAAGAATCAGACCATTTCATCAATGAATATTTTGCTGTAGAGCTGCAGTGTTTGTACAATTGCATGTTTTTGCTTCACTATTACTGTCACTATTCTGCTTCTTGCATTACTACTGTGAACTAACACTGAACATAATAATAATAATAATAATATCCAAGCTCGTGTTTCACTCTCACTAGTGCTCTGTAAGGCTTTTTCCTGGTGATATTCGTTACACTTCTACCCGGCGTGAAGCACTCACAGTCATGTGGTTGTGACATCATCGTAAACAAATCCGTTCTACTCATCCAGACGACTTCACAACGGCAACGTTGCCAGATCTTTCCACTCTGGAACCCGTTCTCAAAAAGATTGCGTTTTGGGCACCCAAAACGCCGGTGCCGTGTGGACGCCAGGCCTAAACGATAAGCAATTGTATCAGAGTCACCTGAATCCATTGCCGTGTGGACAGGGCCTCAATGACACTAGGTAAGTGTTTTGCTACCGGTTTAACAGCATCAATTCTTGCACTCCAGCGAGTGTCAGACAAGCTGTGGAGAGAGCAGCCGGTAGTTTCTTTGTATATGGCCTATCGTTCTGGACTGGCACTTACAAATTTGTAAAGACAATTGATGAAGTCAAAAAAAGCTGACACTTCCTCACTTGATCCTGCAGCGTGTACCCCAGCGAGATTTAATGTGTGGGAAGCACAAGGTGAAAATGTGGCCAGACTGTTGTTCATTATTATTTGGGCTTGTACTCCCTTAACTTTCCCAGACATGTTTGCACCGATACGGTATAAAAATAACAATATATTCTATTGCACATTAATCTAATATACCATGCACTGAAAGGCTCCAGGTGAAATTATGGATTCTCTGAGGTGACTGGCATAGTACTATTCTCTGAGCGGCACAGCCCCCAAATAAAATAGTACTATGCCAGTCACTGAAGAGAATCCATAATTTCAACCAGAACCTCTCAGTGCAAAGTATTGAGGTATTTCACTCACGTGACCAAGTCATGTGACGCTGCCATTTTGGACGGCACGGCTCGAATCAGTTTGAATGCGAGGAAGGCGACAAACGAAAAACATAAAAGAAAAAGGAGCGAGATGCAGAAAACACCTTCACTATCCAGCGACGTAGGGCATTTACAGGGCGAGCAGAGGGAGAGGGATTTGCAAAAATTGAGGTTAGCAGGCTTAGAGAACGACGTTTACCTGCTTCCACCAGGATTGTTCACTGACGTACGGAAGTACACGAAGCCCTCGTCTTTACCTGACTTCGGCCCACATGATCTGTATACCTATGTCGTTAAAAACCCATCGCCATACACAGGTATTGATCTGAAAGCGTATACGAGTTTGGATGCCTACAAATATTTTGTGTCAGGCTGGGTAACATGCCTACATCAGCGGGTCGTCCCTGGAGCCGGTGGTCGCCATCTGATTACAGCTAAGGTTTGTTCACATTTTCATTTACTTTCGGTCCTCAGGATAAACAAAATGTTATTAAATGTCATTGAAATAACTTCTTAGTCTGTTGAGACATGGCCCGTTATAAATTTGCTGTTACCAGGCAATGACCAAGAACTGTATTATTAGGGTCGGTGTAGTTGTAGCAGTGTATTAGCAACTAGCTGTTAGCACTAGCTAATGTCAACAACATAGTAGCTGGCATGTTACTGTAGCAATGTTTACGTTCAGTCATTTGGATGACTGTTAAAACCTTTCAGTCTCAAGTTTTTCCTTTACTGGATTTACTAGTTTACTGAGCCATCGCGCGCTCTCCGGCCGAGCCGGGAGCCATCGCGCGCTCTCCGGCCGAGCCGGGAGCCATCGCGCGCTCTCCGGCCGAGCCCGGAGCCATCGCGCGCTCTCCGGCCGAGCCCGGAGCCATCGCGCGCTCTCCGGCCGAGCCGGGAGCCATCGCGCGCTCTCCGGCCGAGCCGGGAGCCATCGCGCGCTCTCCGGCCGAGCCCGGAGCCATCGCGCGCTCTCCGGCCGAGCCCGGAGCCATCGCGCGCTCTCCGGCCGAGCCGGGGGCCATCGCGCGCTCTCCGGCCGAGCCGGGGGCCATCGCGCGCTCTCCGGCCGAGCCCGGAGCCATCGCGCGCTCTCCGGCCGAGCCCGGAGCCATCGCGCGCTCTCCGGCCGAGCCCGGAGCCATCGCGCGCTCTCCGGCCGAGCCCGGAGCCATCGCGCGCTCTCCGGCCGAGCCCGGAGCCATCGCGCGCTCTCCGGCCGAGCCCGGAGCCATCGCGCGCTCTCCGGCCGAGCCCGGAGCCATCGCGCGCTCTCCGGCCGAGCCCGGAGCCATCGCGCGCTCTCCGGCCGAGCCCGGAGCCATCGCGCGCTCTCCGGCCGAGCCCGGAGCCATCGCGCGCTAGCTCAGTAAACTAGTAAATCCAGTAAAGGAAAAACTTGAGACTGAAAGGTTTTAACAGTCATCCAAATGACTGAACGTAAATATTGCTACAGTAACATACCAGCTACTATGTTGTTGACATTAGCTAGCTTGCCGTCCAAAATGGTGGACACCGGGGCGTCACGTGACCCTGTGACGTCAGGTGAAATACCTCAATATTAGATTTTTATTCTATCCACATTCACTGGATATGAGCAATTGCGCACTCTGATTGGCTACACTACTACTAGGATATCAACTCATATACTGTGAGTAGAGAAAAACAAAATGACGAAGCTCATTAAGTCAGATATATCACTTTGTTATCAAATATTTAAAAGAAACAGAAATAGCAAAAAGGATATACAGTTGTGGTCATAAGTTTATATACAGTGACATGAATGCCATCTTTGATATGAATGTCCTGGCAATATTTGGGCTTTCAGTAAATTCTTTGAGCTGTTCTTTTTCTGTGGCATTATGTACAGCATACATCTTTAATTAAAAAAAACACTAGAATTTGGTGCACAAGTTTTAATTTTCTTTGGGTTTTCTGAAATCAACACAGGATCAAAATTATACATACAGCATCAAAAATGTACATACTCTCACTTAGATTATTAATTCAGAGGTGCTGAAACTTCCAAAATGTCTTTTATCTTGCCAAGGCCAAGGTCTCGTAACTTCCTGTTAGTGATCATGATTGAGTACAGCTGGTAGCTTCTCTGTGCCTTCATAAAAAGGGTTTGTTTACAGCACTCATTGGATTGACCAACACACAATACAATGGGAAAGTCCAAGGAGCTCAGTGCAGATCTGAGAAAGAGGATTGCAGATGTATACAACTCCGGAATGTCTCTTGGAGCCATTTCTAAACAAATGCAAATTCCAAGATTAGTTCAAACAATTGTATGCAAATTATTGTGAGGTGTAGTCACTTTGCTAAGCTACTTTGCTTCAAGAAAACCCAAACTGTCACTGTGGGTGGTAAAAGAGAGCAACTGGACTTGCTTGAAGATTCTTGAAGACGTTTCACCTCTCATCTGAAAGGCTTCTTCAGTTCTGTCTGACTGGTAGGGAGCATCAGGTATTTATCCTCTCATGGATGAATAGCTCATCTAAGGTGTCATTGAGTCATCCTGGTGGTGTGGGTCACTGGGGGCTGGTTGTGAACGGCCTCGAGAGTCGTTAGGATGATCAATGGATTGCCAGTTAGGGTGATCAATGGAATGCTGATTCTCTCTGTCCTCCTGTGAGTCACTGAAAACAGCTGGGTTTTGGTGTGCATTCAGTTGTCTGGGAAGTGTGCCAAGGACTGCATTGTAGGTGGCTGATAAATGATGTCTTAGACCCCCACTTCTGTTCAGTGATGGCTGTTCCAGGTTGACAAAAATGGCTTCTTTAACTCCTCGCTCATACCAACGATCCTCTCTGGCTAAAATGCGTACGTTGCAATCCTGAAATGAGTGTCCTTTGTTGTTAAGATGAAGGTAGACAGCAGAGTCCTGGCCTGAGGAACTGGCTCTCCTGTGTTGAGCCATGTGCCTGTGAAGCGGTTGTTTTGTCTCCCCAATATACGAGTCCGTGCATTCCTCACTGCACTAAATGGCATACACTACGTTGTCCTGTTTGTGTCTGGGTATTCTGTCCTTAGGGTGGACCGGTTTCTGCTTCAGAGTGTTACTGGGTCTGAAATGTACTGGAATGTTGTGTTTGTAGAAGATCCTCCTGAGTTTCTCAGATAGACCAGAAATGTAGGGAATTACAATGTTCGTGTTTGTTCCTATTATCCTCCTTGTCCGTTCTGTTCCTTTTTCTGCTCTTGAGGAAAGACCAGTTGGGATACCCGCAGTTCTGAAGTGCTTTCTTGATGTGATTCTGCTCCTTCTCTTTTCCCTCTATCGTTGTAGGGATATTCTGAGCCCTGTGTTGCAAGGTCCTAATGACCCCCAATTTGTGTTCCAGTGGGTGGTGAGAGTTAAAGAGTAGGTACTGGTCTGTGTGTGTGGGTTTCCTGTTAGGACTGGGGACTGTTTTGGCCTCTAGAGGCCGCTGTTATTTCTTTATCTTGTCATGTTTGTTTTGGCCTCTAGAGGCCGCCACTGTTTTCTGTGTTTTGTTTGTTTTGACAGCCTTTGTTTTCATGTGCTTTTTTGCCTCACCTGTTCCTTATTTCCTGCCCCTCCTAGTTCTATTTACCCTGTGTATAAATACTTCCTCAGTTTGGTCCCTAGTCACGGAGTCTTTGTGCTGTTATGTTATCACCTGAGATCCCTGGTCTTTTGTACTTTGTTTTCTTGTGGATATTTTGGACTTTGTGTTTACCATTTTGGGATCTTCTGAGCGTTTGGATTTTTGCCTTTTCTTTTCTTATATGACGAAGGCATGTTTATTTTTAACTCATGTTGGCCTATTGTTTTATTGTATATAACTGGATGAGTCATTTATTGTTTGTGTTTATGCTCAGCCAAGGTGTTTATGAGATCTGTATTTAGAACAATCTAGAAGGTTTTGTGATAAACATGTTTACCGAAAACACTGGCTACTTATTTCTTAGCACACGAAATGTTTTTGTATTGTGAACAGTGATGGACTAGTAAACTTCATATTCAGGCAGGCACTTCCATTCCAGCTCTAAAGAACAGGAAATAGAGTGAATCACACGGAGGTCTCGAGACCATTCCAGGAAGTTCTCCCTCACCTATATAAGGACCAGTTAGCGGTCAGTCGGGAGGGATTCACTTGGGTCTGCTATACTGGACTGCCATGCCATATCTTTGACTATTATAGTTTGGTGAGTGAAGACTTTACATCTGGACTAGTGACATTATCGTGCTTACACTCATTTGATCTGACAACTGGGTGTCACTGTTTGTTGACATTTTGAGTTTGTTCTGTGCTAAAACCCATCAACACAGTTGGAATATTTCATCTCAGGACTTTTTGGATTCTGTAATCAATTGGATCTCTCTACCACAGACAGGATTAGCGCTTCACTCTGGATATAACAGTGACAGACTTTAAGTATCCCAGGCTAGTGAAATAATTTTGTATTGTACTATTTTTGTGTAGACTGTGTAGTTGTTTAATTTGTTCTTGTTAATAAACATTAAGTTTAAATTAGTTTTGCTGCATATTCTGGCTCACACACATTTTGGTCTAGGATAATCTAGAATATTTTAAGATATCATCTGAGCAGTGACATTTACTGCATTTTAGTCCGTCACATAAATTGGGGGCTCGTCCGGGAGCTGAATAAAATTAAATTTGTTAAGCCAGTAAATGTAGCAAAAATATGGCTGAGCTTGAGGATTTTGTAAAATCACGTTCCCTCCAGGATTTACGGAAATTTAAGAAAGATCAGTTAACTGGTGTTGCCAGAATTTTAGAAATAGATGTTAAAAGGTCTATGAAAAAGTATGAAATTACTAAATTGATTGAGTGTTTGGTTGATGAGGATTCACTGCCTCAAGAGGCTTTAGCAGAATATGAGGATGATCTAGAAACTTCTGTGGTGACAGATAAAGATAGTTTCGGCTTCAGGAAATTGAAGTTGAAAAGTTATGAATTCAGGCTGAGGAAAGAAAAATTGAGGCTGAAAGAGAAAAACAGAGACTTGAGGCTGAGCTTGAAAAACAGAAGCTTGAGGTTGAATTAAAGAAAATCGAAGCTGATAAACGTTTTAAGAACCTGGAAACAAAAGTCACCACGGTGGAGCCTAGATTTGATTATAGTAAGCAGGTAAGACTGGTACCACCTTTTTAATAAAGATGAGGTTGACAAATATTTTATGCACTTTGAGAAGGTTGCCAGAAGTTTGGAGTGGCCTATAGATAAATGGCCTATTTTGTTACAAAGTGTACTTAAAGGTAAAGCACAAGCTGTGTACACTGCTTTGTCTCCTTACGAAAGTGAAGATTACCAAGGGGTAAAGGCAACTATTCTCAAGGCATATGAGATGGTACCAGAAGCTTACCGGCAAAAGTTTAGAGGTTATTGCAAACTTGAAAACCATACCTTTGTGGAGTTTGCCCGTGAAAAGGAGTCATTATTTGATAGATGGTGTGACTCCAGTAATAGTAAAAATTTTGAAAAATTGAGGCAAACAATTTTGGTTGAAGAGTTTAAGAGATGTGTTCGTGATGATCTCAAAACTTACCTGTGTGAACACAAGGTTGAATCCTTACATGAAGCTGCTGCTCTTGCTGATGATTGTGTTGACTCACAACTCTAGTTCACATAAAGAGTGATTTTGTAAAACAGAAGAGTAGTTCCAATGATGGTGGTGATCAAAAGAAAAGTGAAGAATCTAGTTTTAAGAACGTTCCAAACAAAAAGTCTTATGTATCAGGTCAGTTAAAGGTGTCGGGTCCTGTGTGTCACTATTGTAAAAAGCATGGTGTTCTGTAAAGTTATCCTACCAAGCCTACTGCGCATGCGCAGAACACATGACGTCATACAGTGGTGCTTGAAAGTTTGTGAACCCTTTAGAATTTTCTATACTTCTGTATAAATATGACCCAAAACATCATCAGATTTTCACACAAGTCCTAAAAGTAGATAAAGAGAACCCAGTTAAACAAATGAGACAAAAATATAATACTTGGTCATTTATTTATTGATGAAAATGATCCAATATTGCATATCTGTGAGTGGCAAAAGTATGTGAACCTCTAGGATTAGCAGTTAATTTTAAGGTGAAATTAGAGTCTGGTGTTTTCAATCAATGGGATGACAATCAGGTGTGAGTGGGCACCCTGTTTTATTTAAAGAACAGGGATCTATCAAAGTCTGATCTTCACAACACATGTTTGTGGAAGTGTATCATGGCATGAACAAAGGAGATTTCTGAGGACCTCAGAAAAAGCGTTGTTGATGCTCATCAGGCTGGAAAAGGTTACAAAACCATCTCTAAAGAGTTTGGACTCCACCAATCCACAGTCAGACGGATTGTGTACAAATGGAGGAGATTAAAGACCACTGTTACCCTCCCCAGGAGTGGTCAACCAACAAAGATCACTCCAAGAGCAAGGTGTGTAATAGTAGGCGAGGTCACAAAGGACCCCAGGGGAACTTCTAAGCAACTGAAGGCCTCTCTCACATTGGCTAATGTTAATGTTCATGAGTCCATCATCAGGAGAACACTGAACAACAGTGGTGTGCATGGCAGGGTTGCAAGGAGCTCTCCACTGCTCTCCAAAAGAACATTGCTGCTCATCTGCAGTTTGCTAAAGATCATGTGGACAAGCCAGAAGGCTATTAGAAAAATGTTTTGTGGATGGATGAGATCAAAATAGAAATTTTTGGTTTAAATGAGAAGCATTATATTTGGAGAAAGGAAAACACTGCATTCCAGCATAAGAACCTTATCCCATCTGTGAAACATGATGGTGGTAGTATCATGGTTTGGGCCTGTTTTGCTGCATCTGGGCCAGGATGGCTTGCCATCATTGATGGAACAATGAATTCTGAATTATACCAGCGAATTCTAAAGGAAAATATCAGGACATCTGTCCATGAACTGAATCTCAAGAGAAGGTGAGTCATGCAGCAAGACAACAACCCTAAGCACACAAGTCGTTCTACCAAAGAATGGTTAAAGAAGAATAAAGTTAATGTTTTGGAATGGCCAAGTCAAAGTCCTGACCTTAATCCAATTGAAATGTTGTGGAAGGACCTGAAGCAAGCAGTTCATGTGAGGAAACCCACCAACATCCCAGAGTTGAAGCTGTTCTGTACGGAGGAACGGGCTAAAATTCCTCCAAGCCAGCGTGCAGGACTGATCGACAGTTACCGGGAACGTTGAGTTGCAGTTATTGCTGCACAAGAGGGTCACACCAGACACTGAAAGCAAAGGTTCACATACTTTTGCCACTCACAGATATGTAATATTGGATCATTTTCCTCAATAAATAAATTACCAAGTATAATATTTTTGTTTCATTTGTTTAACTGGGTTCTCTTTATCTACTTTTAGGACTTGTGTGAAAATCTGATGATGTTTTAGGTCATATTTATGCAGAAATATAGAAAATTCTAAAGGGTTCACAAACTTTCAAGCACCACTGTATCTTGGAATTTGGACGGAGTTTTGTCCTACCGATCAGCTGGGCTGATAGAAAATCGGTGAATATTTCACGCATTTGTAATGCGTAATGTAGGCATATTTGCAATTCAGAAACGTATAAAATACAGTATTTATAAACAAACAAAACGATGCCCCGTCATAACTTTGACTGCACAGTCCCCACTGCGTGACAGAATTAGCAAGTTCTCATACAGACCGTTTTATTATTCAAAACAAGTCATTACAAATTATTTGACTCGGCCAAAGACTCAACCAATATGCACAAAACATAAAAATCGGCAAATGCGTGAAATACTCACTGATTTTCTATCAGCCCAGCTGATCGGTAGGACAAAACTTGGTCCAAATTCCAAGTTATGACGTCATGTGTTCTGCGCATGCGCAGTAGGCTTGGTAGGACAAATCCAACAGGTAGGATAACTTTTTACAGAACAACGGTCATGTCATGTCTGTTATTCCTTAAAAAGGAAACAGCAAAGTGAAGTAAACCCTAATGGATTTGTCTTCTCATGTAAGCCAGGTTCTATCAGATCACCTGACCTTGTTCCTGAGCACATTGTTTCTAAGTCTGAGATTAGGGAGGAGTTTATCCCTTTTGTATCTGAAGGTTCTGTTTTTTTGTGTGGTCAAACTAGCTCTGTACCCATTAAGATTTTGTGTGATACTGGTGCTACTCAGTCTTTACTGTTGGAGGATGTGTTACCTTTAGATTCACGTTCTGCCACTGGTGAATGTTATTGTGCAGGGTATTGAAGGTGGTTTTGTGACAGTTCCTTTATATCAGGTGCATTTGAACTCCGATATTGTGTCAGGTTCTGTGGTTGTTGGTGTTAGGCCCACTCTACTGGTTAAGGGTGTGTCTTTGTTGTTGGGGAATGATTTGGCAGGAGGCAAAGTTGTTGCTGAGCCCAGGGTGGTTTGTGAGCCAGTCCCGTTGTTAGAGATTGACTTTTTGGTTGAAGAGAATCCTAGTGTGTTTCCTTCTTGTGTGGTGACTAGAGCTCTGGCTAAGAAAATGGTCAAAAAACAGAATATTGTTGAGTCAGAAGATGACCTTATTGATTTATCAGATACATTCTTAGGTTCCATAGAGGTCCCTGATGGTCGTTTTACTGATTCTGAGGATAATAAGACCAAGGCAGAAGTGTCTTTTCCTAAAAGTAGGCTTGTCTGTGAGCAGGAGAAGGATCCTGAATTGTCCTCTTTGTTTGATCTAGTTCTTTCAGAGGAAGAGCTCTTGAAAGTTCCAGTAGGGTACTTTGTTAGAAATGGTGTTTTAATGAGGAAGTGGAGGTCCCCCGAGGTCCCAGCTTCTGAGGTCAGTTGTGTACCAGATTGTTGTTCCTAGTGTGTATCGTGAGGAAGTTTTGAAGTTGGCGCATGAAGTTCCCATGGGTGGTCATTTAGGTGTCAATAAGACTTGTGATAAAATCATGAGACATTTCTTTTGGCCTAAATTGTGGCAGGATGTATCTAGGTTTTGTAGAACATGTCACACCTGTCAGGTGGTTGGTAAACCTGATCAGAAAATTCCTGTTGCCCCACTCAAGCCAGTTCCAGCGTTTGAGGAGCCTTTTAGTAGGGTTATTGTGGATTGTGTTGGTCCATTACCTAAGACAAAGTCAGGTAATCGGTATTTGTTGACAATTATGTGCGCATCCACTCGGTTTCCAGAAGCCATTCCCCTCAGGAATATTACAGCCCCAAAGGTTGTTAAGGCTCTTATTAATTTTTTCACGTTGGTTGGTTTGCCCAAGGAGATTCAGTCAGATCAGGGATCGAACTTCATGTCAGGGTTGTTCCAGCAAGTTGTGTGTCAGTTAGGCGCTAGGCAGATAACATCCAGTGCATATCATCCAGAATCCCAGGGTGTGTTAGAGAGGTTCCATTCCACTCTGAAGAGTATGATCAGGACATATTGTTTTGAAAATGAGAAGGATTGGGATGAAGGTGTTCCATTGTTGTTGTTTGCAGCTAAGGAGTCTGTTCAGGAGTCATTAGGTTTTAGTCCTTTTGAGCTGGTATTTGGTCATACAGTGAGAGGTCCCTTGAAGTTGTTGAAAGAAAAGTGGTTGCAGGAGGATTCTGAGGATGTTAGTTTGTTGGATTATGTGTCTTGGTTTAAGGAAAAGTTACGCAGGGCATGTGAGTTAGCTCAGGAGAATCTTAGGTCATCCCAGGTTAAGATGAAAAGGTTGTATGACAGGCTTGCTCGAGATCGTAGTTTTTCCCCAGGGGATAAGGTCTTGGTGTTGTTGCCTATACCTGGTAGTCCTCTGCAGGCTAGATATCATGGTCCTTATGAGGTTCTTAAGAAAGTTAATGAGGTTGATTATGTCATTAGAACCCCTGACTGTAGAAAAACAACTCGGTTGTGTCACATTAACATGTTAAAGGTTTATCATCATAGGTCAGAGGAGGTGTTAGCTGTTGACAGTGGTAAGAAAAACCTTGATGTAGAACCTAGTCCATGTGTCCAAGTTAAAGAAAGTTGTCCTGTAAGACTCAGTAACTCAGAAATATTAGATAATCTTGATGTAAAGCTTAGTCATCTTTCTCCATCAGAATCATGTGAGCTAAAAACATTACTGTTAGAATACAAGTGTATATTCCCTGATGTACCTAACAAGACTCATATTGCTCAGCATGATGTTGATGTTGGTAATGTAACACCTGTAAAACAACATCCTTATCGTGTAAATCCTCACAAAGCTGAGGTTATGAACAAAGAGGTTTCATTTATGCTGGAAAATGGTATTATAGAAGTGAGTCAGAGTAACTGGGCGTCACCTTGTGTTCTCGTACCAAAGCCAGATGGTTCTGTGAGATTTTGCACAGATTATCGGAAAGTTAATTCTCTGTCAAAGACTGATTCTTATCCAATACCAAGAATGGATGATTGTATTGATAAGGTTGGTAAATCAAAGTATATTACAAAATGTGATCTGTTGAAAGGGTACTGGTGTGTGCCACTGACAGAGAGGGCTAAGGAGATTTCAGCCTTTGTAACACCTAAGGGTTTATATCAGTATAATGTAATGCCCTTCGGGATGAAAAATTCTCCTGCTACTTTCCAGAGAATGATGAACAAATGTCTTTCGGACATTGAGGGTGTAGAGGTGTATGTAGATGACATTGTGATATACAGTGATACATTTGAACAACACCTCAACCTGTTGTGTAAGGTCTTTGAAAGGTTACAAGAAGCCAATCTAACTGTTAATTTGGCTAAAAGTGAATTTTGTCAAGCTAGTGTCATATATCTAGGACATATTGTTGGACATGGTAAAGTGGCACCAATTGAAGCAAAAGTTCAAAGTGTTGTAAATTTTCCAGTACTTCAAAATAGATGGAGTCTTATGAGATTTCTTGGTATGGCAGGTTACTATAGGAAATTTTGTAAAAACTTTGCTGATGTTACATCGCCACTTACAGATTTGTTAAAGAAAAGGAAAAAATTTGTGTGGTCAGACACCTTCCAGAAAGCTTTTGATAAAGTTAAGTCTTTGTTATGTGCCAAACCTATTTTACAAGCTCCAGACTTTGAAAAACCTTTTAGCTTGGCTGTAGATGCAAGTGATGTTGGAGCTGGTGCTGTATTGTTACAAGTAGATGATAATGGTATTGAGCATCCTGTTTGTTTTTCTAAGAAGTTTGATGTTCATCAAAGGAACTATTCAACAATTGAGAAAGAAGCTCTTGCTATAGTTTTAGCTGTACAACATTTTGAAGTCTATGTTTCGGCATCATGTCAACCCATTGTTGTATATACGGATCACGATCCATTAACCTTTCTTGATAGATTGAAAAATAAGAATAGAAGATTGTTAAGTTGGAGTTTGTTGTTACAAGAGTATAATCTTGATGTAAAGCATATTCAGGGTGTTGATAATGTATGTGCAGATGCACTATCTCATTCATGTAATTAATGTTTCAAAAAGTTGTCATAAATTCTAACTTTTTCCTTTATGGAGGGAGGTGTGACGAAGGCATGTTTATTTTTAACTCATGTTGGCCTATTTTATTATATATAACTGGATGAGTCATTTATTGTTTGTGTTTATGCTCAGCCAAGGTGTTTACGAGATCTGTATTTAGAACAATCTAGAAGGTTTTGTGATAAACATGTTTACCGAAAACACTGGCTACTTATTTCTTAGCACACGAAATGTTTGTATTGTGAACAGTGATGGACTAGTAAACTTCATATTCAGGCAGGCACTTCCGTTCCAGCTCTAAAGAACAGGAAATAGAGTGAATCACACGGAGGTCTCGAGACCATTCCAGGAAGTTCTCCCTCACCTATATAAGGACCAGTTAGCGGTCAGTCGGGAGGGATTCACTTGGGTCTGCTATACTGGACTGCCATGCCACATCTTTGACTATTATAGTTTGATGAGTGAAGACTTTACATCTGGACTAGTGACATTGTTATCGTCGTGCTTACACTCATTTGATCTGACAACTGGGCGTCGCTGTTTGTTGACATTTTGAGTTTGTGTTCTGTGCTAAATCCCATCAACGCAGTTGGAATATTTCATCTCAGGACTTTTTGGATTCTGTAATCAATTGGATCTCTCTACCACAGACAGGATTAGTGCTTCACTCTGGATATAACAGTGACGGACTTTAAGCATCCCAGGCTAGTGAAATAATTTTGTATTGTACTATTTTTATTTTTGTGTAGACTGTGTAGTTGTTTAATTTGTTCTTGTTAACAAACATTGTTAAGTTTAAATTAGTTTTGCTGCATATTCTGGCTCACACACATTTTGGTCTAGGATAATCTAGAATATTTTAAGATATCATCTGAGCAGTGACATTTACTGCATTTTAGTCCGTCACACTTATCTTTGGCTTTTTGTTTTGACTTTGAACTTTTGGATTTTTTTTTCTCGTATATCTTCTGAGCGTTGGGATTATACTTTTTTTTTTTGCCTTTTTGCATTGTAAATAAACTGTTTTTTTTTTTTCTACTCTACTTTCACCTCACTCCTCTGCACTTGAGTCATTCCCCTGGTGGCCTAGTGGGGGTTTGCTAGATTACTACACCAGCGACCCGGGTTCGATTCCCAGCAAAACCCTAACAGAAAGACTCCATCATGACCGACTCAGCAGAGGCTGTTTCAACTGTCTACCCGGCCAACCTTCAGGGAATTATGGCAGCTTTAACATGCTTCGGAGCGACCATGGACATTCATGGACGAACACTCACAAGCCAACGTGAGGCCCTTGCTTGCCACGAGGTACTGCTTCAGCAAATTGGGAAAGCCCTGGCACAGCTGACTCCTACGCCCGCATCTCCCCCTCTTGCTCCTGCTCCACCATCTGCTCCAGTGCCTCCGGCCACGCTGCCTCCATCACCTCGCGAAGCCTGCCTTCCTGCACCACAGAGGTATGGTGGCAAGCACGGTGAGTGCCAGGAGTTCCTTACCCAGTGCCAACTCACCTTTGAGCTCCAGCCTTCCACCTACACTACGGATCGCCGCAAGATTGCATATGTGATAACCTTGTTAGCTGATAAGGCACAAGCTTGGGCAACAGCTGTCTGGCAAAGACAGGGACCCAAGTATTCTGACTTCAAGCTGTTTACGGAGGAGATGCTTCGGGTCTTCGATCAGGCAGACATCAGTAAAGATGCAGCCAGGAAGCTCATGTCCGTCTGACAGGAGGGAAGCGTTGCAGACTACGCCATCTCATTCCAGACGCTCGCAGCAGTCAGTGGGTGGAATGAGACGGCCCTGGTTTCAGCCTTCCACCATGGTCTGTCTGACCCCATCAAAGACGGTCTGGCCTCTATCGGATGCCCAAGTGACCTCGAAACCCTGATCTCACATGCCATTTGTCTTGACAACAGGATTAGAGAGCGCCGCTGAGTCCTGAGCTTCCCCGGCCTCACTGCCTCGACCTAGAGCCCATCTACCTCCTCCAGTGACTCTTTGGAGCCCATGCAAGTGGGCCATACCTGTCTCTCTGCATCTGAGAGGGAGCGCAGAAGGAGGGACAAGTGCTGCATCTACTGTGGCAAGCCTGGCCACTTCCGAGCATCATGTCCCGAGCTCTCGGGAAAAGGACCGCCCCGTCCAGCCGAGGGAGGGTTGTGACGGGGCCTATCCTCTCTCCTGAACTTCCTGGCCAAGGAGTCTACATCCCGGTCTCCATCTCCTGGGGTGAGTCTGTCCACTCTTGCCAGGCCTTGCTAGACTCCGGGGCGGCTGGAAACTTTATGGATGTCCACTTCGCCCGAACTATCAATGTTCCGACTGCACCTCGTGAAGTCCCGCTGTCTGTGTCTGCTCTGGATGGCCAAGCTTTAGGTGATGGAAGAGTCACCCAAGTAACTTCTCCTGTCTTTCTCCAATCTCAAGCTCACAAAGAAGAAATATCCCTGCACCTGATTCATTCACCAGAGTTCCCAGTCATTCTAGGCCTTCCTTGGCTTACCCGCCACAACCCGCGCATAGACTGGGTAACTAGCCAGGTTGTGGAATGGGGTCCTGCATGCCATGCCTCTTGTCTGCTCTCTAGCTCTCCTGTGTCTCTTGCCGAGCCTCCTGATCTCAGAGTTATCTCAAGTTCCCACAGAGTACTGGGATTTGAAAGAAGTGTTCAGCAAGAGTAGGGCCACCGTTCTTCCTCCGCACCGTGCCTACGACTGTGCCATTGATTTGCTCCCTGGGACTACCCCTCCTTGGGGCAGACTGTTTTCCCTCTCTCAGCCAGAACGCAAGGCCATGGAGGAATACATTAAGGACGCCCTGGTCTCTGGGTTCATTCGACCCTCCACCTCACCTGCTGGCACCGGCTTCTTCTTTGTCGGTAAAAAGGATGGAGGGCTCCGACCGTGTATTGACTACAGGGGCCTTAACAAAATCACGGTGTGCAACCGCTATCCCCTTCCGCTGATGTCCACAGCGTTCGACCTGCTCCAAGGCACCACTATCTTCACTAAGTTGGACTTATGGAACGCATACCACCTCATCCGTATCCGACAGGGAGACGAGTGGAAGACTGCCTTTAACACCCCGTCAGGGCACTATGAGTATCGAGTTATGCCCTTCGGACTCACCAACGCACTGGCAGTTTTTCAGGCCCTAATCAACGACGTCTTGAGGGACATGATTAACCAGTATGTTTTCGTCTATCTCGACGACATCTTGATATTTTCCAAGACCTTACAGGATCACCGCCACCATGTCCTCCAGAGACTTCTACAGAACAATCTGTTTGCTAAAGCCCAGAAATGCGAGTTTCATGTCCCCGAGGTCTCCTTCCTGGGTTTTATTGTACGGACGGGACAACTCCAAATGGACCCAGCCAAGACCCTGGCCGTCCGGGACTGGCCTACTCCCAAGTCCATTAGAGAAGTTCAGCGGTTCTTAGGATTCGCTAACTTCTACCACAAGTTCATCAGGAACTTCAGTTCCGTAGCAGCACCCATATCGGATCTCACCAAAAAGACTGGTGGATCTTAGGTCTGGTCTCCTCGGGCGGAAAAGGCGTTCAAGGACCTCAAGCACTGCTTTTGCATGGCACCCATTCTGGTCCTCCTGGACACTTCCCAGCCGTTCATCGTGGAGGTGGACACCTCGGACAGTGGTGTCGGCGCGGTGCTCTCTCAACGCTCGGAAGGAAAGTTGCACCCCTGCACTTACTTCTCCCACTGCCTGAGCCCTGCGGAGTCCCGGTATGATGTGGGGGATCGAGAACTGCTAGCAGTTAAACTGGCCCTTGAGGAGTGGAGGCACTGGCTGGAGGGAGCGCAACATCCATTCCTGGTTTGGACGGACCACAAGAACCTGGAGTACTTCCAGCAAGCCAAGAGACTGAACCCATGACAGGCTAGGTGGGCCTTGTTTTTCAGTCGATTCAATTTCACCCTATCGTACCGCCCTGGCTCTAAGAACACCAAACCGGACACGCTCTCCAGGCTATTCTCGCCCAACAACAGGGAGAGTGAAGTTGGGCCTATTATCCCGGTGTCCCGGATTGTGGCCCCTGTCCGCTGGGGTGTTGAGGAGGCCGTCCGACAAGCTCAACGCCAGGACCCCGGTCCTGGGACGGGGCCACCGGGCCTCCTGTACGTCCCTTGTCAAGCCCAGGCCAAGGTTCTCCAGTGGGGTCATTCGTTCCCTCTCATCGCCCACCCGGGAGCTCGGAGGACCCTGGACTTCTTGAAAAGACGCTTCTGGTGGCCAAGCATGGAGAAGGAAGTGAGGTCATTCTTCCTGTCCTGTGAGGTGTGCACCAGAAGCAAGAACCCATGACAGCATCCCCAGGGCCTCCTGCATCCCCTGCCCATTCCCCGGCATCCCTGGTCCCATGTGGCAGTCGACTTCATCACAGATCTTCCTGACTCACAAGGTAACACTGTCATATTGGTCATTGTCGACAGATTCTCGAAGGCCTGCCGCTTCATACCACTGTGCAAACTCCCTTCTACTCTTGAAACAGCCAAACTTATTTTTAATCATGTCTTCCGAGTCTTTGGTCTCCCACAGGACATCATCTCTGACCAGGGGCCCCAGTTCTCCTTCCGAGTGTGGCGTGGGTTCTGCAAGCTCATCGGGGCCACTGCCAGCCTCTCCTCAGGGTTCCACCCCCAGTCCAATGGCCAGACGGAGAGGCTCAACCAGGACCTGGAAACCACCCTGTGAGGTCTGGTGATGGATAACCCGACATCATGGAGCACCTGGCTGCCATGGGTGGAGTACGCCCACAACACCCTGCAGTCATCGACCACCAGCTTGTCGCCATTCCAGTGCCAATTCGGGTTCCAGCCACCTCTGTTTCCTGACCAGGAGGAGGACGCTGGGGTGCCCTCGGTCAACCAGTACGTGAGACGGTGTCGCAAGACCTGGAACAAGGTCAGGAGGACCCTCATCCAGACTTCCAGGTCCAACCAGACTCAGGCCAACCGCCATAGAAGGCCTGCCCACGTTTTCCGCCCTGGGCAGTGGGTTTGGCTGTCCGCCAAGGACCTTCCGCTGCGGGTGGAGAACCGCAAGCTTGCTCCTCGCTACATTGGCCCCTTCAAGGTTGTGCACAGGGTGAACCCTGTCGCCTACCGGCTCCAGTTGCCCCGGACTCTAAGGATCAACCCCACGTTCCTTGTTTCCCTGTTGTGGCCTGTACTGTCGTCCACGTATGCCCCTGCCTCTAGGAATCCCCCACCCCCCCACACATCTTCCAGGGTCAGACTGTTCACCATGCGCCGCCTGCTTGACTCCCGCCGGGTCCGCGGTGGGCTCCAATATCTAGTGGACTGGGAGGGCTATGGCCCTGAGGAGCGCTGTTGGGTCCCCGCTCGGGATGTATTAGACAAAGAACTTTGTCGGGACTTCCATTTGGCCCATCTGGATCGCCCTGGGAACGTCAGGAGACGCTCCTGGGGGGGGGGGGGTGGTGTCCTGTTAGGACTGGGGACTGTTAGGACTTTGGCCTCTAGAGGCCGCTGTTATTTCTTTATCTTGTCATGTTTGTTTTGGCCTCTAGAGGCCGCCACTGTTTTCTGTGTTTTGTGTTTGTTTTGACAGCCTTTGTTTTCATGTGCTTTTTGCCTCACCTGTTCCTTATTTCCTGCCCCGCCTAGTTCTAATTACCCTGTGTATAAATATTTCCTCAGTTTGGTCCCTAGTCATGGAGTCTTGTGCTGTTATGTTATCACCTGAGATCTCTGTTCCGTGTTCCTTGCCTTTGTGGTCTTTTGTACTTTGTTTTCTTGTGGATATTTTGGACTTTGTGTTTACCATTTTGGGATCTTCTGAGCGTTTGGATTTTTGCCTTTTCTTTTCTTATCTTTGGCTTTTTGTTTTGACTTTGAACTTTTGGATTTTTTATTTTTTCTCGTATATCTTCTGAGCATTGGGATTATACTTTTGTTTTTTTGCCTTTTTGCATTGTAAATAAACTTTTTTTTACTCTACTTTTGCCTCACTCCTCTGCACTTGAGTCATTCCCCTGGTGGCCTAGTGGGGGTTTGCCGGATTACTACACCAGCAACCCTGGTTCGATTCCCAGCAAAACCCTAACATTTCTGGTAGACCTCAATGCTCAGGCTTCTGTCTTGTCTCATGTGTACATCACAATCCAAGAAGGCTAGATTATTCCCACTGACGTCCTCCCGAGTGAAGTTGATGATGTTAATATCCACTGCATTGATGTACTTAGAAGGCTTACACCTCATGGGTTTTGATTTTAACCCAGGTGTCATCCACATATCTGAACCAGTGGCTGGGAGCAACTCCTGAAAAAGTGGTCAAAGCTTTATGTTCCACTTCCTCCATGTAAAGATTGGCCACAATAGGGGATATTGGTGAGCCCATGGCACATCCATGCTTCTGTCTGTAGAAACTTTCATTAAACTGGAAATAAGTGGTAGTTGGGCAGAGGTCAAGCAGGGTGCAAATCTGGTCCATGGTGAGGTTCGTTCTATCCAATAAGGTGCTGTCTCGAAGGAGTTGTTTTCTAACAGATTCAACTGCTTCTGTGGTGGGAATGCAGGTGAACAGGGAAGTGACGTCATAGGAAACCATGGTTTCATCTGAGTCTAGTTTGAGGTCTGCAACTTTAGTAGCAAAATCTTGGGAGTTTTTGATGTGGTGTGGCATATTCCCAACGAGAGGAGCCAGGATGATGGCTAGGTGTTTGGCAATGTTCTAAGTAACAGTTTATACTGCTGATGATAGGTCTGAGTGGATCTCCTTCCTTGTGAATCTTGGGGAGTCTGTATATGAGAAGAACGGCTTCCCCAGGGTACAATCTGTAGTACAGAGATCGGTTGATGGCTTGGTCCTTTTCTAGTTGTTGCAGGCAGCTAACAACTTTCTTTTTGTAACAACTTGTGGGGTCCCACCTCAAGATTTCATAGGTGGTAGTGTCGCTGAGGAGACTGGTCATCCTGGAGTGGTAGTCCACTGTGTTTAGCAACACCGTGCATCTCCCTTTGTCAGCAGGAAGGATGGTGATGTTCTGGTCTCTTTGAAGCAATGTAAGAGCCCTCCTTTCTTGGATGGTGAGGTTGGAAGGGGGTGCTTTCGCACTGGACAGAGCAGCTGATATCTTCAGTCTAAAGCCCTGTTCACACGGCACATATTTGCATCGATGCTGCACTGATGTATTTTGTTGCGATATATCTTACACCGGTGTAAATTTTGTGGAGCGTTCACACGTCACAACCCTGCTTACTAGAGAAGCGTGTTAGCACCGGTGCAGCCCCACTTGCGGTCACACGGCAGTTTCTGCGACCGTGTTATAGTAGCAAAAACTTTATTACTATCATTTCCTTTGATAGTAATAAAGTTTTGATATCATTTCCTTTTATTATTATCATTTCCTATCATTATTACTATCATTTCCGATAGTAATAATGCGGAAATGAAATATGCGCATGCGTGAAAATGTACTTCCTTTTCCCGGTTGTCATGGCATCACCAAGCGCCGGGAAAACAATGTGGATGAAGACACCAGTGTTGCCAGATATTGCTGACTTTTTCCAGCCCAAAATATGTTCAAATCCGCCAAAATGCACTTAAAACTGCCAATCTGGCAACACTGGAAGACACGCAGTTCTGTTGTTGTTAATATTCGCCATTTTGGAAGCGCAAAATACCAGGATGCAAAATTATGCAATGCCCGTATGTAATCAAATCTCCTCACGCGTAGCGAGTCTACCACTGTAGCGTTCAGACGGCCCATTTTATATCGGTGCTGCCCCGCAAACTAGCATTTACTCCGGAGTAAATTTCTTAAACCACCTCCCGAGCAGGGTTAGATTTGCACCGGTTTAAGCAGCTTTCAGGGGCTACACCGCTATAACTTTGTACCGTGTGAACGCTCTACCAGGGCAGCCCCGGTGCTACACCAGAGTAAAAGTTGCCGTGTGAACACCCCTTATGTTGTTCTGCCTCTGTGTTGGTCAGATTGTTGTTTCTGATGGCTGACTCCGTGGCTGTGATGAGGTCTACCACTGGTATCCGCTCTGGTGAAACTGCAAAGTTAAGTCCCTTGGATAGAACATCTTTCTCTGGTTGGGCGAGTACCCTGCCGGATAAGTTCTTCACCCATATCTCTTCTATGTCCGGTTGTGTAGCCTGGTCAGATTTCTTCCTCCAAGTCAGCACTTCTGTCTTGCTGGAGGAGGTGGTTTTAGACAGCAAAGTTTGAAATTTGTGCATCTGTTGTTCCTCAGGCCAGGACTCTGCTGTCTACCTTCATCTTAACAACAAAGGACACTCATTTCAGGATTGCAACGTATGCATTTTAGCCAGAGAGGATCATTGGTATGAGCGAGGAGTTAAAGAAGCCATTTTTTTCAACCTGGAACAGCCATCACTGAACAGAGGTGGGGGTCTAAGACATCATTTATCAGCCACCTACAATGCAGTCCTTGGCACACTTCCCAGACAACTGAATGCACACCAAAACCCAGCTGTTTTCAGTGACTCACAGGAGGACAGAGAGAATCAGCATTCCACTGATCATCCTAACGACTCTCGAGGCCGTTCACAACCAGCCCCCAGTGACCCACATCAACAGGATGACTCAATGACACCTTAGATGAGCTTTTCATCCATGAGAGGATAAATACCTGATGCTCCCTACCAGTCAGACAGAACTGAAGAAGCCTTTCGGATGAGAGGTGAAACGTCTTCAAGAATCTTCAAGCAAGTCCAGTTGCTCTCTTTTACCACCCACAGTTTACCATGACCTCGATGACTGAGAATCTTCAGACATGTTTCCACGTACTTTGGAATGAGAACCCTTCGACTGGTGTGGGAGTATGAGAGGTCTTCCAGAAAACTGGCAGACTACAGAAACCACCTGCATTTCAACCTGAGATGCCGACAATCCAACATTATCCCCACTAGCCTATGCCTGTTTTCAATGGTCAAAGGGCACAGAGCTGAAATAATCCTCCAGAAAGCCCAGAAGCAGCTTCTCAATGAGAGTGAGACAAGTACATTTCACCATCGATGCTCTCCAGAACAAGACTGAACTGATGTTTGAAGAGTTGACAGTACTTCTTCCCAGTGAAGTTTTGGAACGAGTCTCTGAGTTCGCTGAGAAGGCACAGATTTCACAACATACCAAAGGCAAGGAACGACAGATATGCACATTTCAAACTTTGCTGTCTAAAACCACCTCCTCCAGCAAGACAGAAGTGCTGACTTGGAGGAAGAAATCTGACCAGGCTACACAACGGGACATAGAAGAGATATGGGTGAAGAACTTATCCGGCAGGGTACTCGCCCAACCAGAGAAAGATGTTCTATCCAAGGGACTTAACTTTGCAGTTTCACCAGAGCGGATACCAGTGGTAGACCTCATCACAGCCACGGAGTCAGCCATCAGAAACAACAATCTGACCAACACAGAGGCAGAACAACTTAGACTGAAGATATCAGCTGCTCTGTCCAGTGCGAAAGCACCCCCTTCCAACCTCACCATCCAAGAAAGGAGGGCTCTTACATTGCTTCAAAGAGACCGGAACATCACCATCCTTCCTGCTGACAAAGGGAGATGCACGGTGTTGCTAAACACAGTGGACTACCACTCCAGGATGACCAGTCTCCTCAGCGACACTACCACCTATGAAATCTTGAGGTGGGACCCCACAAGTTGTTACAAAAAGAAAGTTGTTAGCTGCCTGCAACAACTAGAAAAGGACCAAGCCATCAACCGATCTCTGTACTACAGATTGTACCCTGGGGAAGCCGTTCCTCTCATATACGGACTCCCCAAGATTCACAAGAAAGGAGATCCACTCAGACCTATCATCAGCAGTATAAACTCTGTTACTTACAACATTGCCAAACACCTAGCCATCATCCTGGCTCCTCTCATTGGGAATATGCCACATCACATCAAAAACTCCCAAGATTTTGCTACTAAAGTTGCAGACCTCAAACTAGACTCAGATGAAACCATGGTTTCCTACGACGTCACTTCCCTGTTCACCTGCATTCCCACCACAGAAGCAGTTGAATCTGTTAGAAAATGACTCCTTCGAGACAGCACCTTATTGGATAGAACGAACCTCACCACGGGCCAGATTTGCACCCTGCTTGACCTCTGCCCGACTACCACTTATTTCCAGTTTAATGAAAGTTTCTACAGACAGAAGCATGGATGCGCCATGGGCTCACCAGTATCCCCTATTGTGGCCAATCTTTACATGGAGGAAGTGGAACATAAAGCTTTGACCACTTTTTCAGGAGTTGCTCCCAGCCACTGGTTCAGATATATGGATGACACCTGGGTTAAAATCAAAACCCATGAGGTGGAAGCCTTCTCTAAGCGCATCAATGCAGTGGATATTAACATCAACTTCACTCGGGAGGACATCAGTGGGAATAATCTAGCCTTCTTGGATTGTGATGTACACATGAGACAAGACAGAAGCCTGAGCATCGAGGTCTACCGGAAACCCACACACACAGACCAGTACCTACTCTTTGACTCTCACCACCCACTGGAACATAAATTGGGGGTCATTAGGACCTTGCAACACAGGGCTCAGAATATCCCTACAATGATAGAGGGAAAAGAGAAGGAGCAGAATCACATCAAGAAAGCACTTCAGAACTGCGGGTATCCCAACTGGTCTTTCCTCAAGAGCAGAAAAAGGAACAGAACAGACAAGGAGGATAACAGGAACAAACACAAGAACATTGTCATTCCCTACATTTCTGGTCTATCTGAGAAACTCAGGAGGATCTTCTACAAACACAACATTCCGGTACATTTCAGACCCAGTAACACTCTGAAGCAGAAACTGGTTCATCCTAAGGACAGAATACCCAGACACAAACAGGACAATGTAGTGTATGCCATTCAGTGCAGTGAGGAATGCACGGACTCGTATATTGGGGAGACAAAACAACCGCTTCACAGGCGCATGGCTCAACACAGGAGAGCCAGTTCCTCAGGCCAGGACTCTGTTGTCTACCTTCATCTTAACAACAAAGGACACTCATTTCAGGATTGCAACGTACGCACTTTAGCCAGAGAGGATCATTGGTATGAGCGAGGAGTTAAAGAAGCCATTTTTGTCAACCTGGAACGGCCATCACTGAACAGAAGTGGGGGTCTAAGACATCATTTATCAGCCACCTACAATGCAGTCCTTGGCACACTTCCCAGACAACTGAATGCACACCAAAACCCAGCTGTTTTCAGTGACTCACAGGAGGACAGAGAGAATCAGCATTCCATTGATCACCCTAACTGGCAATCCATTGATCATCCTAACGACTCTCGAGGCCGTTCACAACCAGCCCCCAGTGACCCACACCACCAGGATGACTCAATGACACCTTAGATGAGCTTTTCATCCATGAGAGGATAAATACCTGATGCTCCCTACCAGTCAGACAGAACTGAAGAAGCCTTTCGGATGAGAGGTGAAACGTCTTCAAGAATCTTCAAGCAAGTCCAGTTGCTCTCTTTTACCACCCACAGTTTACTATGACCTGGATGACTGAGAATCTTCAGACACCAAACTGTCACCCTCGACTGAAAGGAAATTGGTTTGGATGGTCAGGAACAACCTGGGAACCACCATGGCACAGCCCTGCCATGAACTGGAAGCTGATGGATCACTGTCTACAGTTCAGATCACCATGGACTAAGAGGCTGCTATCCAAGAAATATCCCCCTGCACCAAAATTGACACCTTCAAGCTTAACTAATGTTTGAAGCTGACCACATGGGCAAAGAAAAAATCCTTCTGGAGGATAGCTGTATGGTGAGATGAGACAAACATTGAGTTGTTTGGCCATGATGACCACCATGTACAGAAAGACACTGTACCAGCTGGTGGTGGTGGTAGGATCATCATGCCCTGGGGCTGTTTTGCTACCAGTGAAACTGGTTTATTGAACAAAGTGGAGGGAATAAGGAAGAAGGAAGACTACCTCAGAATTATTCAGCATAAACCATCAGAAACGTGAACACGACTTGGGACTTGGGAGTTACAAGAGGACAATGACCCCAAACACGCATCAGAGCTGGTTGTGGAGGATAAAGCGGGTTAACATTAAGCTTAAAACAAGTCCTGACTTCAACCCTATTGAAAATATATGGACCATGCTTATAAGTCGAGTCCATGCCAAGAAAAAAATGTAAATGAATTCTTCCAATTCTACCATGAAGAGTCATGAAATATCCAACTAGAATTCTCCCAGAAGCTTATTCATGGTAAAAAAAAAAAAATGTTTGGTCAAGGTGAATCTTGCAAAGAGACATTTTACCCAAATATTAGGTGTGCTGTATATTTTTGACCCTGTATGTATAATTTTGACCCTGGGCTGATTTCAGAAAACCCAAAGAAGATTAAAACTTGTGCACCAAATTCTAGTGTTTTTTTATTATTATTATTATTATTATTAAAGGTGTATGCTGTACATTCTGCCCCAGAAAAAGAACAGTTCAGAGAAATTACTGAAAGCCCAAATATTACCATGACATTCATATCCAAGATGACATTCATGTCACTGTATATAAACTTCTGACCACAACTGTACATATGTGGGTAAGCGTGTATGAGATGAACAGAAGGTGTGTGGATGTTAAAGGATATAAATAAAGAAGCAGCCTTTGAGCTCTGAGTCAGAGAACCACCTCCTGATTACCTGGGTACTGGAGGAAAAGCCATCGGAACAAACCAGAAAAGAAAAGAGAATGAGAGGAGGACAGTGCAGCACAGGAATCAGTGACATGAGATGATTAAAGAGAACGGAGAGCTCATTGGATGAAGCAGTCCAGGGGAGGAGTGTGCGAGAGAGAGAGAGAGAGAGAGAGAGAGAGAGAAGCAAGGGAAGTGAGGAGGGAGCAGATATCTCTCCTGTGAGCAAGTTTGGAAGATATACTTCAGTGGATTTGATGCTCAGTATCTGTTGATGTTTCTACTGACCCTGGACTTAACATGATATATCTACATGCATCCTGCTGATCAGTGGACACCATTCTGTCCTTTCACATACAAGAACTAGGAAACTATTAAATGAAGGTAAAAATGAACCGAACATATAAATTATACATTGGGGAAATTTAATTAAATGTGGATATTTATTATTATTATTATTATTATTATTATTATTATTATTATTTAATGTGGATGGTTAAGGTTTTTTTTTTTTTTTTTTGGGGGGGGGTCCTAAATGGTTCTACTTGGTTCTACTCTGATATGAAAACACTATGGGGTGGGTTTCCCAAAAGCATTGTAGCACAAAGATCATCATTAAATGGTAGAGCGAGCATCACAATGAACACTCTCTCTCCTAGTTAAGATGCTCTTAGCATTAACAAGCTTTTGGGAAACCCACCCCTGAGCAAAGTTCTACATAGAGGTTTTAATGGTTACCCCAGAGATAAAAACTGAAGGCTCATGAAGGCTTCGAGTTAACATATTATTATTATTATTATTATTATTATTATTATTATTATGTACTTCTTTATAGTCTTCTCATATCTATTTAAATAATACACAACATGGCTCAAGGCGGCACGGTGATATAGTGGTTAGCACTGTCACCTCACAGCAAGAAGGTCTTGGGGTCGAGCCCAGTGGTTGATGGGGACCTTTCTGTGTGGAGTTTGCATGTTCTCCCCATTTCTGCATGGATTTCCTCCAGGTGCTCCAGTTTCCCCCACAGTCCAAAGACATATAGGTTAGGTTAATTGGTAGCTCTAAATTGACTGTAGGTGTGAATGGTTATTTGTCTGTATGTGTTAGCCCTGCGATGATCTGGCAACTTGTCCAGAGTGTACCCTGCCTCTCGCCCATAGTCAGCTAGGATAGGCTCCAGCTTGCCTGCGACCCTGCATAGGATATGCAGTTATGGATGGATGAATGGATTTTTTATGAACTTAATATTTCTTCTCACATATCTATTTAAATCATACACAACATGGCTTAGGTTCAAAGATTATATTCATTAATTTAAAAAAATTCAATATCATTATTTTACACAGAACACATCTTTGGGACATTAGTCTTTTTTTTTCCGAAGAGAGATTAAATTCAGTCCTGTCTAACAGCACTGACTGTTCTGCAAAAATGAATTCTTTTTTTACTGGTATATTGAGAGATGAAGAAAAGATCGACACCAAAGAACAAAAAAAGCCCCTTGACTGAACAGCAACCCATTCAGGTACGTTACAATCCATATCAGGGTACAACGCCTAAAGAGGTGAATGTGGCATGTAAAATAAATGCACTGAAAGGAAGAAAGTGCAATAAAGTGAGAAAGGCTTGTGTAATTAGATATGGCTCAATGGTTAGGGAAGCAGCTTTGGGACCAAAAGGTTGCTGGTTTAATTCCCTGGACCGGCTGAAGTGCCCTTGAGCAAGGCATCTAACCCCCAACTGCTCCCAAGACTGTTCTGGGTATGTTGCTCTGGATAAGAGTGTCTGCTAAATGCCTGTAATGTAATTCTGAGTGAGATGGAGTGTGATAAGGCTGGAGGAAAGAGAGACAATATTAATTATCTTAAGTGTAAGTCATAAGCATGATGACTTGCAGAAAAGCTTTTTCCAGATGACTTTGGCTCTAGCACAGAGCTTAACAGCAATCTTCCTGCCCTGGGTAGTGTCTAAAAGATACTGAATTTCATCCATATTCATCCTTGATATACATAAAAGCATTGCTTATAAATGTAGCTCAATTCAACCCAGTAACCTACAGGTTCTTAACCTCAGGGTCTCAAGGTGTGTATCATCTGCATAACAGTGGAAGACTATGTACATGCAAATAATCTGGCCAAGGTGAAGCATATACATGATCAAAATGACAAAACCGAGGACTGATCCTTGAAGGACACCTTATGTTTACAAATCATTATGTATGATACTACAGTGCTTTTTAATGCTTCATTCTGATTGGTTCCATAACCAGCGCCCTTATCATTTCTCCAAGATGCCAGACATAGAAGTTGATTGAGAACACTCAGAACAAATCAGTCATTTCTGCTACCTAGGATCCACTATTTCCAGCGATGGCTCCATTGATAAAAAACTTAATGTCAGGATCGGGCTAGCATCAAGTGTTTTCAATACACTCAATAACATTTGGAAGAACAGAGGGATATCGCTTGATACCAAGATCAAAATATATGATTGTGGAGTTATTATAACACTTCTCTGTGGCTGCATCACATGGGCACTTAAAACAGTTACATCAACTGAATGCCTTCCATCATAACGGTCTGTGCAGAATCCTAAAGGTACGGTTCCACAATCATGTTTCGAACCTTAAGATAAGAAGGAGAACTGATTGCTGTAGCCTGGGAATCAGCATAAGCTACTGCCGTTTCCTTTACTTTGGCAGGCTCCCTAAATTGGCAGGCTCCCTAAATTTCTGTGAGATTGGGTTCCCACCCATGGCTGTAGAGGTGTTGGGCACCCAAGACTAAACATCCTGAAGACGCTGGGTAATGATCTTGAGCTGTATCTAGGAGAGGATTACGATATTGCAATGAGGAAGCTTTGGGCATTGGATTGAGCTACGTAAATGGCACCAAATCCTACGTTCTGCCAAACAATGATTAAGAGATTGTGAGCAGGCAGACCTGTTGCAAGACGGATGAAGACCTGACCAAGGTACAAGGTGCTGATTGGTCAGTGTGGCAGCAGGGGCGTGGTCAAGCATCGGTCTGTGAATGGAGGGCAGAGTCAGGGAAGGTAAGTGGCAGAATCACTGCACCTGATGTCAATTAACCTGTGTTTGTGTGTCTTCCCCAGTGACCGCGCCCTATATAAGGAACGAGAGAGTGGAGGAAGGGAGCTCTCTCCCCAACCAGACGACTGATGAGTGTGTGCGTGTCTGAGTGTCTGGGAGAGTATGTACGCTGAAAAGTGTTACAATAAAGAGTTTTGGAAACTCAGTTCTGGCCTGCTATACTTCTGTGCTCCACCCACCCACTCAAAGTTTTACAGTGGTGCCGAAATCCGGGACAGAGCACAGAGGAGAACAGCCCCATGGAGTCCTCCCCCTTCGCAGACCTGATCCATGCCCTCGCCATGGCCCAACAGAGCCAGCACCAGGCGCTGGTCGCCCTCCGAAAGGAGCAAGAGCAAAGGTTATACCGAGTGACGCAGGACACTCAGACTAAGGAGATGATCTCACAACTTTTGATTCCAAAGAGCTGCCGGGAATTGGTATTCCAGGCGGCTCACTTTAATCCCATGGCTGGACACTTGGGGCAGGATAAGACACTAGCCCGAATAATGGTCCGGTTCTATTGGCCAGGGATTCGCGGCGATGTCCATAGGTGGTGTACGGCATGCCACGAATGCCAGTTAGTAAATCCAGCGGCTATTCCAAAAGCGCCTTTGCGCCATCTACCATTAATCGAGACCCCATTCGAAAGAATTGGGATGGATCTCATCGGGCCATTAGATCGGTCAACATGAGGGTATCGCTTTATTTTAGTTCTGGTGGACTATGCAATGCGATACCCGGAAGCAGTGCCTCTTCGCAATATCTCAGCACATAGTATTGCGGAAGCACTCTTCCACGTCATCTCCCGAGTTGGAATCCCCAAAGAGATTCTGATTGATCAAGGCACTTCGTTTATGTCACGCACACTGCGCGAACTGTATGGGTTACTGGGAATTAAGCTGATCCGCACCAGCGTTTATCACCCACAAACGGACGGTTTAGTTGAACAGTTCAATTGCACACTCAAGAATATAATTAAAAAGTTTGTACACGAGGACACCCACAATTGGGATAAATGTCTCGAACCCCTGTTATTCGCAGTGCGAGAGGTCCCACAAGCCTCCATGGGGTTCTCCCCGTTCTAATTATTATATGGGCGTAAGCCACTCAGCATCCTAGATGTTCTGCGGGAAAATTGGGAGGAGGGACCTTCCCAGAGCAAAAATGAAATTCAATACGTTATTGACCTGCACGCAAAACTCCACACACTCACACACCTAACCCAGGAGAATTTGCGGCAGGCCCAAGAATGGCAAACCCGCCTGTACGACAGGGGTACGCGCCTTAGGGAGTTTGCACTGGGAGATAAAGTACTCATACTGTTGCCCACGTCGAGCTCCAAATTGATCACCAAGTGGCAAGGACCCTTTGAGGTCACACGGCGAGTTGGGGACATTGACTATGAGGTGAGGCGAATGGACAGGGGTGGGGCGCTACAGATTTACCACCTCAACCTACTCAAACTCTGGAACGAGGAGGTCCCCATGACGTTGGTGTCATTGGTTCCGGAGAAGGCAGAGCTGGGGCCAGAGGTTCAAAAGGGAACATTGACATCACGTACCTCTCCAGTCCCCTGTGGAGACCACCTCTCTCCGACCCAACTCACAGAGGTTGCCCAGTTGCAGACCGAATTTTCGGACGTGTTCTCGCCCCTGCCCGGCCACACCTGCCTCATAGAACACCACATTGAGATGCCCCGGGGGTGGTAGTGCGCAGCTGCCCTTACAGGCTACCCGAACACAAGAAAAAGGTGGTTCGGGAAGAACTCAAGGCCATGCTCAAAATGGGCATCGTCGAGGAGTCCCACAGTGACTGGAGCAGTCTTGGTTCCCAAGGCCGACGGGTCGGTCCAGTTCTGTGTGGACTATAGAAAAGTCAACACGGTGTCTAAATTCGATGCGTACCCAATGCCTCGTATTGATGAGTTGCTGGATTGACTAGGCACAGCTCGCTTTTATTCGACACTGGATTTGACAAAGGGTTATTGGCAGATCCCCTTGACTCCACTATCCCGAGAAAAAACGGCCTTTTCCACACCGTTTGGCTTACACCAATTTGTCACACTTCCTTTTGGGCTGTTTGGGGCGCCCGCTACATTCCAGGGGCTTATGGACAGGGTCCTCCGCCCCCACGCCACCTATGCGGCCGCATACTTAGACGACATCATAATCTATAGTAATGACTGGCCGCGGCATCTGCAACACCTGAGGGCCGTCCTTGGGTCGCTGAGGCAAGCGGGTCTCACAGCCAACCCAAAGAAGTGTGCGATTGGGCGGGTGGAAGTACAGTATCTGGGCTTCCACTTGGGCAATGGGCAGGTGCATCCCCAAATTAATAAGACAGCAGCGATTGCGGCCTGCCCAAGGCCCAAGACCAAAAAGGGGTTGAGACAGTTCCTGGGGCTGGCTGGCTACTATCGTAGGTTTATACCTAATTATTCGGACGTCACCATTCCACTGACTGATCTCACTAAAAAGGGGGCACCAGATCTGCACTGTGTGGGGGGCCACTGTTACACTCCCCTGACTTTTCTCTCCCCTTTATGTTGCAGACGGACACGTTGGACAGGGGGCTGGGGGCTGTTCTGTCCCAGGAGGTGGAGGGGGAGGATTGCCCCGTTCTGTACATCAGCAGGAAGCTGTCGGTGCGTGAGAGGTGCTACAGCACAATAGAGAAGGAGTGCCTAGCCATCAAGTGGGCGGTCCTCACCCTCCGCTACTACCTGCTGGGATGCCCTTTCACCCTCTGTTTGGACCACGCGCCCCTCCAGTGGCTCCATCACATGAAGGATGTCAACGCGCCGATCACCCGTTGGTATCTGGCACTCCAGCCCTTTAACTTCAAGGTGATCCACAGGCCGGGGGCGCAGATGGTCGTGGCGGACTTCCTCTCCCGTCAGGGGGGGGGGGGGGGAGAGTCAGCTGCAGGCCGGACAGCTGCCCGGCCTGAGTCGGGCGGTGGGGGTACGTGGCAGCGGGGGCGTGGTCAAGCATCGGTCTGTGACCGGAGGGCGGAGTCAGGGAAGGTAAGTGACAGAATCACTGCACCTGATGTCAGTTAACCTGTGTTTGTGTGTCTTCCCCAGTGACCGCGCCCTATATAAGGAGCAAGAGAGCGGAGGAAGGGAGCTCTCTCCCCAACCAGATGACTGATGGGTGTGTGCGTGTCTGAGTGTCTGGGAGAGTGTGTATGCTGAAAAGTGTTACAATAAAGAGTTTTGGAAACTCAGTTCTGGCCTGCTATACTTCTGTGCTCCACCCACCCACTCAAAGTTTTACAGTCAGAAAATGTTGATTAAACGTCTACAAAGGCACGCCACAAGGTTTATATTAATATGTTTATTCTAATACATTAGTGTTTCTTTGCTAACAACATACCCAAGGATTTGTATGGTGGATGTTTCACATGTAAATGGATTAAAATGTATGTGTATTTGTTAATATGGTAAGGTGTTCTGTGAGGAGATGTTTATATACCATTTATGGAAGGATCAAGATCCTTCCATAAATGAAATCCTTCCATTTAGCAGATGCTCTTATCCAAGATCAAGATCAAGACTTCATAACAGTCAAATATTCAGCTGTTCCTTTAAGTTTTCCGACACTGGAACATCCTTGGTATAAAGGCGTTTGTGCTTTGTGGGTTCTTCGTAATATGACAAGCTGCTTAAGTGTTTTTTTTTTCTTACGTTTGTATTAGAGTCAGAAATATCAACAGAGGAAAGGAAGGAGAATAGAGTGTCATAGTTAACTGTGCCAAAAGCCACACTGAGATCTAACAGATTGAACTGGAGTGAAGCAACTCCAAGCTTACATTAGAAATCGGTCTTTAATCCTGATGTTTATTTGGGCCAAGAAATGTATTTTTGAGAAGTGGAGTAAGAGAAACAGCTTTGAGTTTCCAAGGTACAAAATCTATCACAAGGGAGATATTAGTAATGTTACAGGCATTGAGCAGATGCTCTTATCCAGAACAACGTAAAACAGGATCCTGACATACCTACAGCAGTGGGTATCCTGGGGAGTAGTTGGAGTTAGGTGCCTTGCTCAAGGGTACTTCAGCCATTTCTGCTGGTCCAGGGAATCGAACTGCCAACCTTTTGGTCCCAAAGCTGCTTCTCCAAACTTTAGGCCATGACTAAATTTCAGATTTCAGATTATAAATCCTATAATGTATCAAACTGACACCCTCTGACTGTAATTTATTCTTTTTCTTTTAACAATCTTCACTCGCACTCAGAGAAGTATGATACATAAGCATAGAGCTAAGGCACAGGCTTCAAATAAACCTTTTATGGAAATGAAAGGAGTCTGTGTTTATATTTTTTAGATATAATCTAGTGAAGTTTGGTTACTCCAGATGACTGTCAGTTCTCAAACACAGCCTGGCAGTGATGTCCTTACATCACGTAGTGCCATTAGCTTTCAGAAGGCGCGTGACAGTGAAAGCAAAGATGTAACCTCACAAAAATTGGCCACTAGGAGGGGCTGCTGTTTTACAAAATGGATAATACTGTACAATACAACTGCTTTGCTGGTTTATTAGATAATTTTTTAGAAGTAATGATATTTTTCTTTGACTCATAAAATTAGTTCAGTTAGCTGTAATGTAGCTACCAGTTAGTCTGAGTGGATAAAATGCCTAAAACACACTCTATAATGGACTGATTTTTAGATCAGTTCAGTGCTGGAGCAGTCTATTGAAAACTTGTAGAGTACATATTGACCAGCTATGTACTTGCAGAGATGTCCACAAGCACTGGTGACAGGCAGTTTTCTTCACCTACGCAGACAGTCTGCACTGGCTACTCAATCCCAGAAAAAAATTAAAACTTGCTTTTCAATATTCAAGCAATTTATATCATCTCCACTGCCCATTTATATCATAGCCTGCAAATCCAATTATTTCACCATGAAATTGTCTTCAATTTGGGTCTAGAATGACCAGAAGTGAAGCCATATTTGTTGATCGATTCTTGCGCTCTGATTAGCTGAGCTGGACCATGTGACCACGCCGTAGTGTATGTAGTTATGTTACACCATGTAGTTATGTTACAGAGCCAGGCAGGGTACTACAGAGGGTAACTGAGAAAGCCAAGCACACACACACACATCTGGAGGGAAATTTCATACATAATTTGCAAGTATTTTACAGGAAAATGGTTAGTAATTTATTAGCTGAGAATGCACCAGAAGGCATGTAAATTTAATTTTTTTTCTGGGGAGGGATATTCCCCCAGACCACTCTAGCATTAACATATTAGCATGTGCCGTCTACTACTTTTTTTTTAAGCCCGCTACTTTAAATTTTCTGAAGAACCCTGTACTTGTAATTGATGCTTGGACCCCTAGAATTGTGGCTCAAACTGTTATACTAGTAAAAAATATCAATGTGTAAGAATATCTACTGAGATAATTTCCTCATTGCAATGTTTAACTCGGCTATCTTTCAGAATGGTACCCTTCTGTCACAGTTTCTCATCTTAGCATGTTTTAACACTTTGCTTCTGCTAATTCAGAAGGGAACCCATGTTCACTTTTAGACTGCCAAAAACTAAATGCAGGTCTAATGAAACTCTACAGACATCAAGAAACTGAGGGAGTGTGTCAGTGCTGATGTATAGATGAGAATGTGTAGATTCAGTGGTCCTGCTGGGATCCTGTCATGTCTAGCAAGCAGTAGCAGCTGGGCTTCTGCTTAGCACTTAATGTTTAGTTGTTAAATCTAAAGGTGATGATATACGGGGCAACTTTTTGGGCAATGTTGCCGAGCAATGTTGCTGGGCAATTGCGTTTTGACTCTTTCTATTGAGATTGGGCAACATTGTTTCTTTCTGATAATCTCTGGCAACTTTTTTTGAGATAAGCCAATCAGAACGCGAGTATTGAGTCATGTGACTCAAGTATTGAACGCGAGTATTGAGTCAGGTGAGGTTCAGATCAGAAATTTCAAACAAATATGGCGGCCACTCAGTGTCAGTGGAGTGAAGAGATGGAGAGACTCCTCATCTGTTTTTACGCCGGTAAGTTATTTTAATATTCTATATGGAGGAATTTACCTCACCAAAGCTCTAAAAAACAACAGACAGCTTGATTAAATGGCCACAGCAAAAATTAAGACATCGGGTTTTTTTTTATAGCTAACTGTAAACTGCCGTTGCTAACTGTTGTTGCCCATTGTTAGTTGCCCTGAAAAGTTGCCCTGTGTCTCACCTAGTTGCCCGTTGCCAGCAACATTGCTCAGCAACATTGCCCAAAAAGTTGCCCCGTGTATCATCACCTTAAGGTTAGCACAAGCACTGCCTGAGGGGCTGAGTCCAGAAAGGACAGATTAGAAATACTGACAGAGGGAGCAGCTAGAGTAAGGAGATTGGTGAGCAAAGTAGACCAACACACACACACACACACACACACTTTCATGCACAGACACTCATTAACCCATCAACAAGGAGTTTGTGCATTACAGGATTTAACTTATACTCCACCATCATAATTAATGCCTTTCCTTCTCCTTCTTCTCCTCCTTCTTCTCCTCCTCATTCTTTTCCTCCTTCTCCTTGTCCTTCTCCTCTTTCCTGTCCTTCTCCTCCTTCTTCTGCTCCTCATTTTTTCCTCCTTCTTCTTTTGGCTGTTCCCGTGAGGGGTCACCACAGTGTAAAATGTCCCTCTGTCTCCTCCTGTCCTCCATGCCTTTTTCTGTCACACCAACCGTCCTCATGTCCTCCTTCACCACATCCATAAATCTCATCTTTGGTCTTCCTCTTTTCCTTCTACCTGGCAACTCCATCTCCAGCATTCTTTTCCCAATATACCTTGGATCTCTCCTCTGTGTGTGTCCAAATCATCTCAAGCTCACCTCTCTCACTTTGCCTCCAAGCCGTCCTACATGTCCTGTCCCTCTAATATGCACATTTCTAATCCTGTCTGACTTTATCACTCCCAATGAGAATCTCAACATCTTCAGCTCTGCTACCTCCAGTTCAGCCTCCTGTCTTTTTGTCAGTGCCACTGTCTCCAAACCATCCAACATAGCTGGACTTATTACTGTCTTGTATACTTTACCTTTCACTCTTGCTGGCAACCTTCTGTCACAAATCACTCCTGACACTCCATCCTTCCATTCCAACCTGATTGCTCTCTCTTCACTTCTCTTCCGCACTCTCCATTACTTTTTAGAGTTGACCCCAGAGATTTGCACTCTCCATTACTTACCATTAATGCCTTTCCTGTGACAGGCTATAGTTAACTGTTATTAGCTAGCTGCACAATGCTAGCTTTTGTATAGGAAAGAAATTGAGAAGGGTCAGTAATGGTTTGTGATATATGACTTTTCTTGTACCATGTTAGTACTGACTATTCCATTATTTCAACTGGTGCACCTGATTAATTACTGATTACCTGTAGGATTTTGATTTACTAAAATGGTCTATTAATTCTAAAATGTCACAGCACAAAGCAACACAAATAAGAGGAATTGTATAAGTATTTACTGAAAGAGCTGCCTCACTGCATTTTCTCTCTTTCTGCCATTCTATAGAGTTGGGGTAAAGCTAATCGAGAAGGCCCCAGCAACAAATTCCCTTCACAAAGTGATCAATAGTACAGAATAGCCTTGGTGATGGCGAACCTCAGCATGCTGTGGGGCTCCGGTGTGCTAATCAATATATCTAATCACACGGGATCAGCTGGATCTCCAGGAGTGGCCCATTCTCCAGAGCCTCCCTGCACCATGTGCTGCTGTGGATTACTGAACCGTATACTGACTGTGGTGTTCATGGTCGGCCTGGCCTTCGCTATTGTCGTCGGCAACGTGGTGACGCTCACAGTGTTCATGCAAACTCGCCAATCCTGGATGCCACAAGGCTACCTCAAAGGTACCCAAAAACATTTACATGCTCAGATTGTCTGAGTTAGCAGTACAACAAGGGATCCAGAAGAGGGCAGTGTGAAGTTTGCATTCCTTCATGTTATTTTAATACATTGCCGCTACAGTAAGGTGTCTTTAAACATAAATAAATTAAATCTTAATTCTAAATAAACCCTTGAACACAGATCCCATACTTAGTAATCTCAGACTGACGTGAACCTTCAAATATTACGAATAAATAAATAAACTGAAGGGCACTCAGTAGAGTGCGTATCTCCGCCAAGCCACATATTCAGATTTGCATCAAAATCTAACCAATTGTTCCTTGGCCCATGGCCCACATTTCCTCAAAATTTCATAAAAATCCATTCACTACTTTTTGAGTTACATTGGGAAAAAACAAACAAACTGAGCTGAAAAAATAACCTCCTCCAACAAAGCTGGCAGAGGTAATAAGCCTTTTTTTTTGCGGTCCAAATCCTGCGCTATGATTGGCTGGCAAGCGGGTCCGTATCCTACGGTACGGACCCCAGTTATGGACCTCTGGCGACTCGCTAGTTCACAACAACAATGGTAGTATTTTTTGTCAACATTTATCTTTTTTTAATAAGATTTATTTATAAGATTATCAAAAATCGTATAAATTTTTGCCAGCATTTCTCAGCATAATAGCATTAATTTTACAGCATGGATAGTGATAACGACGGTCTTCACAGCGAAAGCAAGTTTTACTACCCTGAGGAAATAGAAATAAAAGAAAACATTTCAGGAGAAAGCTAAAAACCTGTAACTGTTGCTAACGCTGAGTAAAACATGGCTGAATCCTGAATGACTCAATTTTGTATAAATAGGAGACTACATAGGCGGCAAAATGTAGTTTTTTTTCCTGCCATGGAAGTGCACTTGTATACCGAGGAGAAAGCAATTTGCATTACAGCCATAAATGAGGATTCAAAATAGCATTAATTTTACAGCATGGATAGTGATAACGACAGTGTTCACAGCGAAAGCGAGTTTTACTACCCTGAGGAAATAGAAATAAAAGAAAACATTTCAGGAGAAAGCTAAAAACCTGTAACTGTTGCTAACGCCAAGCAAAAACATGGCTGAATCCTGAATGACTCAATTTTGTATAAATGGGGACTACATAGGCGGCAAAATGTAGTTTTTTTCCTGCCATGGAAGTGCACTTGTATACCGAGGAGGAAGCAATTTGCATTACAGCCATGAGGGAGGATTCAAAATGGCAGCTCGGCTCGGTTTTCCCTTTCAGGCGCTCTCGTTTTCTGTTAGAATTTGGTAAAGAAAAACATTAATATATTATTTACCAGCTTAAGGTCGGTCCGTATGGTGAAATACCGTGACCTCGGCCTTGAATACTGACCTCGGCCCAGAGGGCCTCGCTCAGTACTTTCAAGACCTCGGTCACGGTACTTCACGATACGGACCTCCCAGCTGGTAAATAACATTTTTTTTTTTTGCGGTCCAAATCCTGCGCTCTGATTGGCTGGCGAGCGGGTCCGTATCCTACGGTACGGACCCCAGTTACGGACCTCTGGCGACTCGCTCGTTCATAACAACAACAAACATAGTAGCAATTTTTGTCAACATTTATCTTTTTTAATAAGATTTATTTATAAGATTATCAAAAATCTTATACATTTTTGCCAGCATTTCTCAGGACAATAGCATTAATTTTACAGCATGGACAGTGATAACGACAGTCTTCATAGCAAAAGTGAGTTTTACTACCCTGAGGAAGAAGAAATAAAAGAAAATCAAGCAGTCATGGCATTTGCAACATGCACATCACCTTTGAACATTTGATGAATATATGACATGTGACTGGTTTTTTGGGTGGCGGGATGTCCTGGGTTGCGGAACTACACGTGCGAGGGCCCATCACGTCCGCTAGTGGCTTTAATTAGGATGCAGTGCAAAGCACTGCAACTATTGTTCTTCTACGTATTTCTTCTTCTTCTTCTTCTTCTTATTCCTACGCAAATTTTGATTTCGAATAACTCAATAACCGTACGTCGCACACAGACAAACAATATATCAAAACGTGCGGCTCGATCGGACTCGCTATGCTTTTACTTTTCTCTACAGAATACGATTTTTTCGCGACGTAGTCGCGAAAAAATCGCCCCAAAAAACCCCATTCATTTCTATGGAATTAATTGAAAAAAAAGCTCTTTTTCAACGTTTTTCAAACGTCCGCTGCTCTGGCATGCTTTAACCTAGAGACGTGATTCAAACTCTAAAATGTAGGAAAACTTCTCCTCTGTGGATCTGGCATTCAACTTTTCTGCTAGGTTCTACACTTTCGGTTCAGTCCCGGCTCAACCGCCATGTGGGTTCTGGGAGAAAATCCGGCTTTTGAATGGGTGTCTATTGCGTTACACACCAGTGAAGCTCGTTAACTTAGAGTGGAGAGAGGTTGAAAATAAAGCTCAAACTTTCTCACTTAAACTGTGTTTTCAGCCACAAATTTCACTCTACAGACATGATTTTCTCAAAAGTAGTAGGAAAACTTGTCCTGATTCACACAATGTGTCTCCCTAAGCGATAGGATTTACAGTTTTTGAATGACAAGCGTCAAACTGAGGACAGGGCAGCTGAGAGCCCTCATTGACACCCATTATAAACGTGAGAGAAAAGTCACTCGTTTTTAAATCGCTCTAGTGTCATTATTTTTAACAATACAGACAAAAAAATACATCATTTTATTCAGGAGACCCTTCTAGCGCTCACTGTGAAAGAATTTTGTGAATAGCTGCTTCCGTTGTCGAGTTATTTGTCATTGTTCGAGGCCTGGTCCTTAGCAATTTACAGCAGACACCTGACAAAATCTTGTGTGTGTGTCTTAACCTGCTCAGGCCCGTCACCATGCTTACTGGCTTCAGTAAGGGAGCAGATAGGGGAGGGGGCGGCTGTCTCAAGCACACACATAAATCATGGCATTGTAGCTTCATAGCAGGTCACACAACCGTACATCGCACACAGACAAACAATATATCAAAACGTGCGGCTCGATCGGACTCGCTATGCTATTACTTTTCTCGACGTAGTCGCGAAAAAATCGTCGAAAACCCCCCCATTCATTTCTATGGAATTAATTGAAAAAAAAGCTCTTTTTCAACGTTTTTCAAACCTCCGCTGCTCTGGCATGCTTTCACCTAGAGACATGATTCAAACTCTAAAACGTAGGAAAACTTCTCCTCTGTGGATCTGGCATTCAACTTTTCTGCTAGGTTCTACACTTTCGGATCAGTCCTGGCTCAAATGCCATGTGGGTTCCGGGAGAAAATCCGGCTTTTGAATGGGTGTCTATTGCGTTACACACCAGTGCAGCTCGTTAAGTCAGAGTGGAGAGAGCTTGAAAAAAAAGGTCAAACTTTCTCGCTTAAACTGTGTTTTCAGCCACAAATTTCACTCTACAGACATGATTTTCTCAAAAGTAGTAGTAAAACTTGTCCTGATTCACACAATGTGTCTACCTAAACGATAGGATTTACAGTTTTTGAATGAGAAGCCTCAAACTGAGAAGAGGGCAGCCGAATGGCCTCATTGACACCCATTATAAACGGGACAGAAAAACAGCCTCGGTCGGCATGACACTTCACCTTAGCCGCCCACTTTATTAGGAACACTTCTGTTCGTACATACAAACTACAAACACTCTTCTTAGAGTTTAGAGTTTATTTTATTTTTAAAAGGGACAGTGCACAAATTAAACATTATCCTTGTGGTAAGGACAGATGTCTATCCCAGGTTATAGCAGTACATGCTAATTTCCGCCTGTAGTCACTTTGTTTATACTCTTGAATAGCTCTTCTTCATGACGGCTGCTGTCTCAAGCACACACATAATCATTTCATTGAAACATCAATGCAGGTCACACGTTCACGGCCAGCAAACATGCGTGACCGAATTGCTTCGCGCACTGCATCCTCTCACAATTTCCCCCAGGGAATTGTCCGGTCTAGTTCTACATTATTACTTCAAAGTAATAGTCCACTGTTACTTCACAGTCATTATAAAATACTTCAAAGTATTAGTTCTATCCGAGGTCAGTCTGGTTCCTTTCAAGATTTCATCCTCATGAGTTTTTCCTTGCCATTGTTGCCTCTGGATTGCTCATTTGGGATAAGTTTATAAATTTAAAATTTATATCTGGAATTTATATATTTCTGTAAAGTTGCTTTGTGACAATGTCCATTGTTAAAGGCTCTAGGCAAATAAAAATTAATTGAAATCAAACTGAATTGAATAGTATGCTGTTACTTCTAATTGTACATTGTTACTTCAAAATTATTGTATGTTACCACTTCAACATAATTCTACTTTGATACTTCAAATTAACTGTCATTACTTTAAAGTAACTGTATATAGGTACTTCAAAGTAATAGTATGCTGTTGCTTCAAAGCAGTTGTAAGTTTTACTTCAAAGTAATCATATTTTGTTACTTCAAATAAATTGTACATTGTTACTTTAATCATACATTGTTACTTCAAAGTAACAGGATTCTATTCCTTCAAAGAAATTGTAAGTTGTTACTTCAAATACATCATGCATTATTACTTCAAAGTAACTATATACTTTAAAGTAATAGTATCCTGTTACATCAAAGTAGTCATACATTGTTACTTCAAAGTAATAGTGTCTTGTTACATCAAAGTAATCATACATTGCCACTTCAAAGTAATAGTATCCTGTTACCTCAAAGTAATCATAATTACTTTGAATGAACAATGTATGATTACTTTGAGGTAACAGGATACTATTACTTTGAAGTGACAATATATGATTACTTTTAAGTAACAGGATACTATTACTTGAGGTAACAATGCATGATTACTTTGAAGTAACAACTTACAATTACTTTGAAGGAACAATGTATGATTACTTTGATGTAATAGGATACTATTACTTTGAAGTGAGTGTATGATTACTTTGATGTACAGGATATTATTACTTTAAAGTGACAATGTACGGTTACTTTGAAGGAACAATGTATGCTTACTTTGAAGGAACAGGATACTATTACTTGAAGTAACAATGTATGATTACTTTAAACTAATAACTTATAATTACTTTGAATGAACAATGTATAAGTTATTAGTTCAAAGTAATCATACATTGTTACTTCAAGTAATAGTATCCTGTTCCTTCAAAGTAAGCATACATTGTTCCTTCAAAGTAACCGTACATTGTCACTTTAAAGTAATAATATCCTGTACATCAAAGTAATCATACACTCACTTCAAAGTAATAGTATCCTATTACATCAAAGTAATCATACATTGTTCATTCAAAGTAATTGTAAATTGTTACTTCAAAGTAATCATACATTGTTACTTCAAGTAATAGTATCCTCTTCCTTCAAAGTAATCATACATTGTTCCTTCAAAGTAATCGTACAGTGTCACTTCAAAGTAGTAGTATCCCGTTACCTCAAAGTAATCATACATTGTCACTTCAAAGTAATAGTATCCAGTTACATCAAAGTAATCATATATTGTCACTTTAAAGTAATAGTATCCTGTACGTCAAAGTAATCATACACTGTCACTTCAAAGTAATAATAACCTGTACATCAAAGTAATCATACACTCACTTCAAAGTAATAGTATCCTATTACATCAAAGTAATCATACATTGTTCCTTCAAAGTAATTGTAAGTTGTTACTTCAAAGTAATCATGCATTGTTACCTCAAGTAATAATATCCTATTACTTAAAAGTAATCATATATTGTCACTTCAAAGTAATAGTATCCTGTTGCATCAAAGTAATCATACATTGTTCCTTCAAAGTAATCGTACAGTATCACTTCAAAGTAGTAGTATCCCATTACATCAAAGTAATCGTACATTGTCACTTCAAAGTAATAGTATCCAGTTACATCAAAGTAATCATACATTGTCACTTTAAAGTAATAGTATCCTGTACGTCAAAGTAATCATATACTGTCACTTCAAAGTAATAGTATCCTGTTACATCAATCATACATTGTCACTTCAAAGTAATAGTATCCTGTTACATCAAAGTAATCATACATTGTAATTTGTTACTTCAAAGTAATCATACATTGTCACTTCAAAGTAATAGTATCCTGTTCCTTCAAAGTAAGCATATATTGTTCCTTCAAAGTAATCATACATTGTCACTTTAAAGTTATAATATCCTGTACATCAAAGTAATCATACACTCACTTCAAAGTAATAGTATCCAGTTACATCAAAGTAATCATACATTGTTCCTTCAAAGTAATTGTAAGTTGTTACTTCAAAGTAATCATACATTGTTACCTCAAGTAATAGTATCCTGTTACTTCAAAGTAATCATACATTGTCACTTCAAATTAATAGTATCCTGTTACATCAAAGTAATCATACATTGTTCCTTCAAAGTAATTTTAAGTTGTTACTTCAAGTAATAGTATCCTGTTCCTTTAAAGTAATCATACATTGTTACTTCAAAGTAATCATGTGTTGTTACTTTAATCATCCTTTGTTACTTTCCATCTCTTAACTGCTCTCTGTTATTTCCACTCTGCTAACATTTATGGAAATAAATAGCTATGTAGGTTTTTATTAGTTGTTATGACAATCTTATGAACATTTCATGTATATAAATTGCTATCATATATTTGTGCCTTTGTTTTATGCAGTATCTCTGGCCATAGCGGACATGACGGTCGGGATGGTGGTGGTGCCATTCTCCATTTACACCGAGATATCCATCATGGTTACCAGCACCTATCCTATGTGGTACCAGAGTGGATCTATGGTTTCAGGACAAGAACATTCCAGCTCTTGGCAGCCGTGCATGGTAATTGGCCCAATATTTGCTGGCTGTACGTTTGTCTCTATCAGCACTATCTTCTTAATGACGGTGGAGCGCAGTGTGGCCATTTTGTGGCCTTTACAGAAAGATACACTCGTGACCCGGCGACGGACTTTGCTCCTGATGCTCGTCTCATGGACCGGTAGCTTCCTGCTTGCGGCAGCACCCCTAACCTTGAGTGAGAGCTTTACTTTGGAGTACAATGAGTGCAGCCGGATGTGTAACTATGTCCCACTCCTGGTGGGTCTTCAGCTGCCAGCTGACACCAACATAATGCTGTTATTTCCAGCTTTTGACTTCACAATCCTGGGCAGCACTTTGATTGTTAACATCCTATCCTTCACTAGCATCTGCCACTACACCCGCAAGCGCAAGCTCCTCTTAGCGGGGCTTGAGGGAGGCACAAGCACCTGCTCCCACAGACCCTGCTCTTCAGACATCAAAGCAGCAAAAACTATTGGCATCCTCACCTTTGCTTTTACTGCCTCATTCTCGCCCATTGCTGTCTTTGTCCTGGGTAATGTGGTTGGCTACACCTGGTGCAACTTCTCCTTCTTTGCCTTCTGGATCCTGACAGGGAACAGCTGCTGTAATGTGATTATCTACAGCATCAGGGATCATCGCTTTAGGAAAGGAGTGTTGCTTCTTTTTCATAAGGACCGTTCACCACAAAACTCTGAGAAGAGCTAACATTTCCAGATATAGACTCAATTCCAGGTCAAAGTAGGCATTGCCTACTTTTTTTTATTCCTGACCACCTGTCCATTAGGGTCCTTTCAGGAATTTTTTTCACCTGGCTTTTGAAAAGCCAGAAAATAGATCAATTCTAGGGATTGTGGCTGGATGTGTTTTACAACCCCAATTCCAAAAAGTTGGGACACTGTGGAAAACATAAATAAAAACAGAATGTGAAGATTCACAAATCATGGAAACCCTATATTTCATTGAAAATAGTATAAAGACAATATATCACATGTTGAAACTGAGAAATGTTATTGTTTTTCGAAAAATATATGCTCATTTTAAATTTGATGTCAGCAACACGTTTCAGAAAAGTTGGGAAAGGAGCAACAAAAGACTGAAAATGTTCTGTAATGCAAAAAAAACTCTAATTTGGTGAATTGGCAACAGGTCAGTAACATGATTGGGTATAAAAAGAGCATCCCAGAGAGGCGGAGTCTCTCAGAAGTAAAGATGGGGAGGGGTTCACCGCTCTGTGAAAGACTGTGTGGGCGAACAGGGAAACAATTTAAGAATAACGTTTGTCAGTGTAAAACTGCAAAGAATCTGGAGATCACATCATCTGTGGTCCATAATATCATTAAAAGATTCAGAGAATCTGGAGAAATCTCTGTATGCAAGAGACAAGGCTGAAAACTGACATTGGATGCCTGTGATCTTCAGGCCCTCACATGGCACTGCATTAAAAGCAGACACATGTCTGTAGTGGAAATCACTGTATGGGCTCAGGAACACTTCAGAAAACCATCATCTGTGAAAACAGTTCATTACTGCATCCACAAAAGCAAGTTAAACCCAGACATAAACAATATCCAGAAACATCGCCACCTTCTCTGGGCCCGAGCTCTTTTACGATGGGCTGAGGTAAAGTGGAAAATTGTCCCGAGGTCTGATGAATCAAAATTAAAAGTTCTTTTTAGAAATCATGGACACCATGTCCTCCAGGCTAAAGAGGAGAGGGACCATCCGGCTTGTTATCAGTGCACAGTTCAAAAGCCAGCATCTGTGATGGTATGAGGGTGCATTAGTGCACATGACATGGGTGACTTGTACATCTGGGAAGTTATCATTAGTGCTGAATGATATATGCATGTTTCAGAGGAATATCCTGCCATCCAGACAAAATCTTTCTCAGGAAAGGCCTTCGTTCTTTCAGCAAGACAATGCCAAACTGCTTTGTGCACATCTTAGACTGTATGGTTCTGTAGTAAGAGAGTCCGGGTGCTAAACTGACCTGCCTGCAGTCTAGACCTGTCTCCCATTTAAAACATTTGGCGCATTATGAAGCACAAAATACAACAAAGGAGACCCTGAACTGGTGAGCAACTGAAATTGTATATCAGGCAAGAATGGGACAACATTTCTCTTTCATAACTACAGTAACTGGTCTCCTCAGTTCCTAAACATTTACAGAGTGTTGTTAAAAGTAGAGGTGATGCAACACAGTGGTAAACATGCCCCATCCCAACTTTTTTTTTAAATGTGTTGCTGATATCAAATTCAAAATGAGCATATATTTTTCAAAAATCAATAAAATTCCTCAGTTTCAACATTTGATGTGTTGTCTGTATACTATTTTCAGTGAAATATACGGTTTCCATGATTTAAAAATTATCGCATTCTGTTTTATTTACAGTTTACACAGCGTCCCAACATTTCTGGAATTGGGGCTGTATTCCTATATTGTTGTTATTACTGATTATATCATTATTACAGATTTGCCATGACACTATTATTGAGTGAAATATTTGTTGCATTTTAACTTTTTATTTGTGTGGTGGCCTGGGTACAGTTTCACATGGTAGAATTTGACCTTTCATATGGTAAAGTTTTGACTGGTTTTTAAAGTAAAACAGTCACTGAACTATGTTCCTCTTTTGCAAGTATATCCATCATTAGTAAAGTTCTAGAACAGGGGTGTCCAAACTGATCCATAAAGGGCCGTGTGGCTGCAGGTTTTCATTCCAGCCATGCAGCAGCACACCTCATTTGGCTTATTCAATCAAATGACACACCCACCCTTTAATCAAGGGTGGGTGTGGCTGCAAGTATTTTGACTGTGTGAAGACAGTTCAGTTGATTGAATGAGCCAAGTCAGGTGTGCTGCTGCATGGCTGGAATGAAAACCTGCAGCCACACGGCCCTTTATAGATCAGTTTGGACACCCCTGTTCTAGAAGTCTGGTTGAACAGCCCATGTCTGACTACAAATTGAACTGGTTAAGCGTGTGTCCGTTTCAACACAACATGTAATTAATAAGAACTTTAATCAAATCATGAGAAAGGGACACTTAGGTTTTAGACATCTTTAGACAGACTGACTGTTTTTACTGCTGTCTTTGTTAAACTGGCTCTTTACACAACATGACCTTTGCAGCTAGACACCAAGGCAATAAAACATTTCCATGTCATCATAGCTAAATATAGTTATGTTCTTAAAGAAGAGAGTCAATACACAGTGAGGTCTAAAAGTCTGACAGCACGAGTTAAAATGCTTCTATTCTGTATGCTTTTATAATTTAATTGCATTACAGATTACACTCACCGGCCACTTTAATAGGAACTTGTTCTTGATTCTAAGATTCCTGTTCTTGGCTGCAGGAGTGGAACCCAATGTGATCTTCTGCTGTTGCATCCTGAGATGCTTTTCTGCTCACCATGGTTGTAAAGAGTTGCTATGAGTTACTATGTCCTTCCTGGCAGCTTGAATCAATCTGGCCATTTTCCTCTGACCTCTCTTATCAACAAGACGTTTCCATCAACAGAACTGTCGCTCATTCAGTGTTTTTTATTTTTTGCACCATTCTGTTGTGTGTGAAAACCCCAGGAGATCAGCAGTTTCTAAAATACTCAAACCAGTCCATCTGGCTCAAACCAACACCCATGCCACAGTGAAAGAAAGTCACACTTTGAGATCACAATTTTTCCCATTCTGATGTTTGAAGTGAACATTAACTGAAACTCTTGATTTGTATCTGCATGGTTTTATGCATCATGCTTCTGTCAAGGGATCGGCTGATTAGATAACTGCATCAAACAGCAGGTGGATGGGTGTACCTAATAAAGTGGCCAGTGTATGTATATTATTGACAACAACTTGTTTGAAAGGTATGATGTTTGAAATATTTACATGAATTTCAGAGTTTCTTAGTATTTGTAATTTCCCCTTTTTGTTTTAATGATCGTATGTACTCGAGCTGGCTGAAGTTTGTGCAAAAACTTCTGATTGTAGAATTTTAGACCAACTCTATCATTTGAACACATGCTTCAGTAGAAGGGATCGGAAAATCAGACATTTTGTATGAAGAATTTAATAAGGCCAATATCACAAGTTTGCTTAAATTTAAATAGTGGCCTAGAAATAGTGCAGAATCTTGAATATTGAGTAGCCAAGTTGTTACACAGTTCCTTTTAAAATTGTAAAACTTTGTTTATTTTCAGTTTGAAACTTAAAAAAAAAAAATCCCAGATTTCCAATGGGTCTCTGACTTTTCAACCTCACTGTATATTACTTTTTTTTTAAATCTGTTTTTGCTATTTTCCAGAATTCAGCCAATTACATGTGAAAGGTTTTCCTGAACCACCACACATTTCAGGTTGCTACGTTTCTGATACAGAAAACAAACAAAAATCAGCATCCAAACATGACAACTGTGAAAGTTCTATCACATTTTAAATCACATTTGAAGAATCCTTTAACTATTCAAAGATAATGTACAGTGGTGCTTGAAAGTTTGTGAACCCTTTAGAATTTTCTATATTTCTGCATAAATATGACCTAAAACATCATCAGATTTTCACACAAGTCCTAAAAGTAGATAAAGAGAACGCAGTTAAACTAATGAGACAAAAATATTATACTTGGTCATTTATTTATTGAGGAAAATGATTCAATATTACATATGTGAGTGGCAAAAGTATGTGAACCTCTAGGATTAGCAGTTAATTTGAAGGTGAAATTAGAGTCAGGTGTTTTCAATCAATGGGACGACAATCAGGTGTGAGTGGGCACTCTGTTTTATTTAAAGAACAGGGATCTATCAAAATCTGATCTTCACAACACATGTTTGTGGAAGTGTATCATGGCACAAGCAGAGGAGATTTCTGAGGACCTCAGAAAAAGCGTTGTTGATGCTCATCAGGCTGGAAAAGGTTACAAAACCATCTCTAAAGAGTTTGGACTCTACCAATCCACAGTCAGACAGATTCTGTACAAATGAAGGAAATTCAAGACCATTGTTACCCTCCCCAGAAGTGGTTGACCAACAAAGATCACTCCAAGAGCAAGGTGTGTAATAGTCAGCGAGGTCACAAAGGACCCCAGGGTAACTTCTAAGCAACTGAAGGCCTCTCTCACATTGGCTAATGTTAATGTTCATGAGTCCACCATCAGGAGAACACTGAACAACAATGGTGTGCATGGCAGGGTTGCAAGGAGAAAGACACTGCTCTCCAAAAAGAACATTGCTGCTCATCTGCAGTTTGCTAAAGATCATGTGGACAAGCCAGAAGGCTATTGGAAAAATGTTTTGTGGATGGATGAGACCAAAATCGAACTTTTTGGTTTAAATGAGAAGCATTATGTTTGGAGAAAGGAAAACACTGCATTCCAGCATACCGTAAGAACCTTATCCCATCTGTGAAACATGGTGGTGGTAGTATCATGGTTTGGGCCTGTTTTGCTGCATCTGGGCCAGGACAGCTTGCCATCATTGATGGAATAATGAATTCTGAATTATACCAGCAAATTCTAAAGGAAAATGTCAGAACATCTGCCCATGAACTGAATCTCAAGAGAAGGTGGGTCATGCAGCAAGACAACGCCCCTAAGCACACCAGTCATTCTCCCAAAGAATGGTTAAAGAAGAATAAAGTTAATGTTTTGGAATGGCCAAGTCAAAGTCCTGACCTTAATCCAACCGAAATGTTGTGGAAGGACCTGAAGCGAGCAGTTCATGTGAGGAAACCCACCAACATCTCAGAGTTGAAGCTGTTCTGTATGGAGGAACGGGCTAAAATTCTTTCAAGCCGGTGTGCAGGACTGATCAACAGTTACCGGAAATGTTTAGTTGTAGTTATTACTGTACAAGGGGGTCACACCAGATACTGAAAGCAAAGGTTCACATACTTTTGCCACTCACAGATATGTAATATTGGATCATTTTCCTCAATAAATAAATGACCAAGTATCGTATTTTTGTCTCATTTGTTTAACTGGGTTCTCTTTATCTACTTTTAGGACTTGTGTGAAAACCTGATGATGTTTTAGGTCATATTTATGCAGAAATATAGAAAATTCTAAAGGATTCACAAACTTTCAAGCACCACTGTATATTACTGTACCAACTTTATTTCAGCTTGAACTAGAAAACTCAAGACTTTACAGTAAATTAATGTATGAAGGTATCATTTTTATTTATTGCTGACTCATTCTTTTTATACTGTTGATTTTGTATGAGATTTATTTTTATGGATGTTTACTTTTTAATTAGTCCGAAAATCATCTTTATATGTTGAGATTTGCTGTTATTTCAGGAATTATGCTGCATTCAACTTCAGTCGAATTTCAGAAATCTAAACTCGTTATGTCATTTCTGAATTCAGCATATTTGAGCTACAAAGTGGGGGAAAAAACATGGATGCCTCCATGAAAGTGTGTCTTGCTAGCAACAAGCTAGCCAGCCAACATTAGTGATACCAACTTTATGATGTGTTTATTTTCAACAGTAAACTGTATTGTTGGTGTTCTGGATTTAACCAACTTGTGTGGTGATGTACTAGTAGACTGATCTAAAGTAACTTTAGTTTGCTACCATAAACTGATTTAAAGTTTGTTAAATGTTTACACACTGTAAATATTGCTTTATTTGATGTTGACAGTGTGATCGACCAGTTGACATGACATTCTGAACTTGTGGTTGAGGAGATCCTGCCAAGTTTCCATGTAGGAATTCTCAGTCGAGGTGGGGTTTCCTTTGGTTTTTCCAAGTCAGAGGTTGGAAATTGCGGATGCAGCATTATCTTGAATATCTGGAGCCATTTTCATGGTGTAACAGTCAGGATTAAAAAAAAAAAGTCAAAATAATAAAAATTTAAAAAGAAAACCAGCTGCCTTATTAATTTATTAATTATTAACTTAAAGGTAGACTGCCTTTCAGATTTTAAGTGTAGGTTTTCCCTGACACCCAATTATTTTTGTTTCATGGACCGAGAGCTACTGAATTCGAATCACAGACTTCCAATTTTATTAGTTTTTTTTTTTAAATAGAACAATTAATGAATTTAGAGCCACGTGGCCCTAAATTCTCTTCTATTTTTTTCTGCTTCACCATGACCCAATTCAAGATACTACGTCATGCATCACGTGGTGGGCTTTCCCCGTTTGCGCAAGGCATCGTGGGACACAAATTTGAAACAGGAGAGAACAGTGGAGGATGTGAGTGTGAGAATGAAACATGAAAGACTAACTACAGTAACGGAAAGTGAGAAGAAAAGATGTTATGTTGTGAAGGAAAGGAAATGCAGTACCAAACTAATAAATATTGGCGGTCAGCAAGCACCTCGGTGTGATCAGCTGTTCATTTAGCGACAGAATGATGGAACTGTCAGTGTACGGTCAAAGGTAAACCTGTAGATGGCAGTAATGCAACACTGTGGATGCCAGTTGTCATAAAACTCAAAAGAAGAAGGTAAACCTGCACATGCACACACAGACTTCCTCTGTCTGCACAAAGCGGGCAATTTCATACACATTATTTGCTCAGGAATCCCCTCAAATTAAATAACTTCCCAGCCACAGAATGGCCTGATATTTTGTGAGATATTCCAGAAATAAACATATCACAATGACCAAATTTCAGAGGGAACTAAATTTCACAGATTTTATTAATTTGAAAGGTCGTCTAGCTTTAATAATTATTCACCACTAGTGTGCTCTACCTGTAAATTAGTGTTCACTATCTCTGATTTGTCACTTGGTTACTGCAGGTTATAGGAAGTGTAAAAAAAAAAAACCGGTGCCTGGTACATCCATGTCAACCTACAAACAATTATAACTGGATTACTGTATTGGTTTTTATATATATATATATATATATATATATATATATATATATATATATTAGTGCTGTCAAAAATGTCGCGTTATTATCACGTTAACTTGACTCAATTTTAACGGCAATAATTTTTTTATCGCGAGATTAACGCTCTGTGACATGATGTAGGTTTTTCATAAGCTTTTGAAACTGCCAGGAACTTGGAACAGAACAGAGACTTTGCTTAGAAAAACGATAGCAGCTAGACTGTAATGCCACGCCCCGCACAGCCAGAGTCCTCTGCCCTCCCCCCAAAGAACCAGCGCGGGCAGCTCGTGCAGCCGCGCCTTGGGACGAAGAGCCACGGTGCTCGGCTTAGGTTTCATTTTCCCATCGGTGGCTCCAGCCCGACTTTGCAGTGGCTGTGACAAGACGTGTTATACGGAGCAGTAGTAACTCGTCCCCTCACTTTTAATTACCCGAGCACACGCCTTAACGCAAAGTGTGCGCATGGGTTATAACTCGTGCACGCGCATTAATATCTCGTACACACGCCTTATAAGTCGTTCCCACGCTTTGTTATTTTTTTTATTCACCATGTCCCCTCTACGGCTCCGTAGTGTTATGCTCTGCAATAAAAAAAAAAACATTGGTACAAAGCAAGCCTGTAGGTTGAATTGGGATTAATTAAATTATAAATTATGTGATAATTGATAATTAAATTAATCAATTTATAAATAAAGATCAGTCTCATAAAATCTTAAATTATTAATCTTAACACTCACCGTGAATGGTTACATTCAAGATTAATGGTAGCTTCTGTATTAGATGGGAAACCCAGTTGTATACAAAAGCTAAATTCTGAAGGAAAAAGGAGTTCTAAATAGTTGACCTTGTGAATAAACAACAGGAACAAGTAAAATGCAATTCAATTTTATTAGCTTTTATTTGTCTACTACTCACTAATAATAATAAACTCAAAATACATTCAATGTCAGCAAAGGTAATAACAAGACAAAACAATGGAACAATTACACCTGGACTATAAATTTGAGGGAAAGAGAGAGAGAAAGAGATAGAAGGAAAAAGAAAAGAATCCCTTGTGTGTGCGTGTGTGAGGCTAGGGCAAGCCGATGCATGTGTGTGTGTGTGTGACCTAGCTTGTCGTTAGCTAAAACAAAGGAATGTTAGCTAAAACAAAGGAATGTTAGCTAAATAGAACAAAGGATTAGCTCTGTGGCTAATGTGTGCTTTGTGTAGGTATCTGTGGGCAGATGCTAATGACTAGCCACTCTGGCAATGCTTAAACAAAATGGCGGTCAGTGCCTAGGTGTCGTATCACAGGTAACTCAATGAGGAAGGTATCAAAATGGCGTCGGAAAAATGGCGCCTGCAGGCCTAGTCGAGAACACAAGCCTACCAGCTAGCAATAAGTTGCTAAGGAGAATCTGACCACGCTACAGCTGGATCCAAACACTGCACTTAACAACAATTTCCAACAGACTATCTAGGCAAAGAACTCAACGCGAGAGAGAGAGAGAGAGAGAGAAAGAGTGTGAGAGAGTGTGTATATGTGTTGGATGGAGAGAACTAGGCCTTGTAGCGGTCTAGCCTCGGAGCTTAAAATAACAAACTTGTCGCTGCGCTGCTAATCAGATAGGGAAGCTAGCAATGGAGTTAAGGAAAGATATCATGCAAGATACCCTGTCTAACAAGTTCAAAGAAAAAAACAGAACCAAAACACACAATAAAAACAAACAATAAAAACAAACAAACACCTTCCGTGTCTGAGCGGGTATGCTAAATAGCTCAAAGCTTAAACATGACCCTAACAACCATCTGAATAAGCTACAAATTAAAAATTTGCCCAAGTGCCTACTCAATGCGATGGAAGTTCTTTCTCCGATGTCCGCGCTGAGGGTCGCAGTCCGAGGAGAGGAGGTTAGCGGCGCGTTGCGTCCAACCGCGGCTAACGAAGCAGGGAGATGAAAGCCTAGCTGGCCCACGGTGCTTCAGGAGAAACCTCCGGTGATGCGTCGACGAGGAAAAGAACTGAGAGGAGCGAAGCTGTCCGCAAATGCCTCTTAGCGTGGAAAACTACTTAACTGTAGTTAAACTTTGCAAAGGTTTAGAATCAAAACCACTATATCGCTGAAACTTAGCGGGTCGTTCAAAAGTTCGGCCGAAACTAATTTGAACAGGCTGTTCTCAGACAATAGCGGTTAGTCTCAACACTGTAGGCGAGCGTGCCTACAGTCCATCCGACCACTCCAGTAGTCAGAACATGAGAGAGCGAATCGAGGCGCTCTCGATACAGTTAAAGCAGTTCCACTTTACATCACATCCGGGTGGAGCGCGCAAGGAATTGTGGGATCGTTATAGGGGGCGCTGGCGAGTTACCAACATTCCCCCCTTGGCCATAGGCGCTGAAAGGAGTGATACCCTATGGGCACATGGTGTTTAGTCTGCGGCCCACGGTCCCTAGTAATCCACAATGAGGTAGTTCCACAATGAGGTAGTTCCACAATGAGGTAGTTCCAAGGGTCCTTTCTGTGAAAAGTCTTTCAGACACAGTTCAACAGTTCAATTCATTTCATACAGTCCATAAGATGCATAGGCACTTGGGCATGAAAGCATAGGCACTTGGACATGAAAACAATTACACTATGGCTACTTAACTACCTTCTACATACAATATTTCACACAGCAAACAAAAATAATCAAAACTCCATAAAGGAAAATGGAAAAGAGGGGTTAGTTAGCGTGTTAGCAAGCCTACTCTTCAAGAAAGTTAGTGGAGGCCTTAGGCCTGATGGAGAATCGGACAATGCCACGATCTAATTTCTCAGGTGCGTAGATCGTTTTGTCCAGTTTGCGGTGTAGTGTCAGTATGTACCTGTGTAGAGTGATGGCTATGAAGACTGTGATAACCCAACCGCTAGCTAGAAATCCCAGCGCAATTCGGCTTATTAAAGATCCTTGATCGGACGAAGGGTTTGCGCGGTTATTCAAGAAAGTGGTAGCGATGCCAGTGGGCTTAAGATCGAATTGCACGGTTTTGGTCCCTTCCAGCAGTAGTTGTGCTTGGAGGGTGGAGTTTATCTCAAGTTCGTGACCTGGGAAGGCATCGGGCATTTCTATCTCGGTCTCATACTGGTCAGCGCTAAGGTGATGGAGGGTGATGTCACCCACGTGAACAGTGGCTCCTAGTGGGACACTTAGGAGAGAGGTTTCGTTAGGGATCTTCATTCTAGTGGCAGTGTTATGTTGATCATATGATACCAGAATCTCAGTTTGGGGAGTGTTGATTAGCCACCGATTACCAGCTCTTTCTACTCTAGTTCCTATTCCTTCATCTTTAATAGACAATTTGCCTGCACACTTCTGCTCGGGGACTTTTGTCAATCCACAGAGACGGTCTGTGGTGTCTCGGATAAAGGGATTGCTGGGGCAGACCCAGTGGATATCTTTGGTAGAGATGCACATGTCTAAGTTAGGGACGAGGTAGATAGAGGGGTTGTCATCGTGATAGGCTATGGTGGGAGGTGTCTGCAAACGTACGTGTACGTCGTTGTTCCAGAAACCTACATTAAGGACAGATTTGATTCTGTATATGTTTTGCCGTTCAATAACGGGGAGATTGAGGATGAAGCCTATTTCTAGGTTTTGAGGGTTCACAAAAATGGGGATAGCACTGCCAAGACTATAAGCCAGATGAATCTGTGATGAGTAAACGTTAGTCGTGGTAGTAGATCGGAGTATGCTGTCAACCATGCTGAGGGGTATCAAATATGGTGGGATTTTACCTCCACTCAGGGTGCTGAGAGAGCTACTTACTTCTCTCATCAGGTCCTGCATTAGGTCTCGGATTACTCGGACGTACTTGACTTCGCTTCTCATGATTGCTGCTAGCCTGTCTACGGCATGTACTGTGTTCTTGATTAATGTAGAATGCATGTTAACGGTTAGTATGGTTCCCTGCAGGGTTTTGCCTAGGCCCTGCAGCTCCTCCTGTTGAGTTAGTAGTCTACCCTGGATTTCTGGCATTTCTTCCTTAAGAATGTTCATTTCTCGTTTGACCGCGGTTAGGCTAACGGTGTTAACGGCAGAGAGGCCCATTGAGAACAGAGAGCCAATGGCGGATGCAGCAGTAAGTAGTCCTCCGAGGAACCGTTTAGGGCGTGTTTTGCCGCTGAGTTCCTCCTCAGTGACTATGAACTTCTGTAACTGTTCGAGCATGTGAACTGTGGTACGCTTGGCGTGTTCGATGTTGGACCCAATCTCGGAGTCAGGCCCGGTTTCGAGGTTTGTTTGTGTGGGCGATCTAAAATGCTTACGGTACACGTCCCAAGGATCGAGGCGGGTGTACACGCGCTGGGTATGGACGCGGCAATTGGTGAGGAGCAGTCCTGGGGCATCTTGGAGAACGATGCCACTCGGCGGACCTGGTTCCACTATGTTACCGGCCAATGTGGTCTGCAGGACTAGGAAGATGCCGAGGATCCAGAGAGGGGCCATTCTGCAACATACAGGAGTTTGTTATTCCGATTTGAGTGGTAACGAGGGTGGTTACTTATAGATGCACGCTTATGGATTGAGAGGCATGCAACTAAGTTGGGCAGGCTATAACTTATTGTTTGTCCACCCCCCTATGGAGTGTGGACTGCTCAAAAAGCTTTATTTGGTTGCTATGGACCCATCTATACGAAGGCGCCTGGCTGGGCTTCGAAGTTTTGATGCGGTAGGCGACGGGGGACAGTTTACCGACGATTTCGAAAGGACCGGACCAACGGGGTAAGAATTTTCTGGCTACTCCTACCGGTTTGGTGAAATTGAAGTATAGGACTCTGTCGCCTACTTCGTACTCACGGTGTGTCGCCTTTCTGTCGTAGTAAGCTTTCTGTCCTTTCGCACTCTTTTCGAGGTGTTCCTGGGCCCACGCAAATGTGGCCTGCAAGTGGCGTTGCAAGTCGGTGACGTACTGGTGTGCGGTGTACGCAGTGGCAACGCTTAGGTCCTCTGGTCGGTAGAGGAGGTGTAAGGGAAGAACCATTTCACGGCCAGTCATCATTTCGAACGGGGTGACTCCGGTGGTGCGGTGAGGAGTGGACCGAATGGCCATCAGCACCAGAGGGAGTTTGATGTCCCAATCTTTGCCATGGTGACTCACATACTTGCGAAGCATGCTCACGATGGTTTGGTTGGCGCGTTCGACCTGACCGGAAGACTGAGGATGATACGCGATGTGGAATTTTGCCTCGACTCCGAGCATCTCCCACAACACTCTCATGACCTCTGCGGTGAAATGAGTACCTCGGTCGGAATCAATGGATAGGGGCAAGCCCCAACGGCTGAACACATGGTTCATAAGAAGGAGAGCGGTGGTCTCTGCGGTTTCGTTTGGGGCGGGCAAGCATTCCACCCACTTCGTGAACGCGCAAGTGACGGTCAGGAGATACTTATTACCTCGAGCTGATTTCGGCACCGGTCCGACCCAGTCTATCTGGAGATTAGACCAGGGGAATGAGATGCCTTTGCTTTGCAGTGGGGCGCGGTTCAACGGTTGGGCTGGTCGGAATTGGCAGCAAATCAAGCACCCTTTAACATACTCGGTAACGTCCTGAATCATGAAGGGCCAATAGACAATCTGTTGGAGTGTCTGGTAGGTCGCCTGAGCGTTCCTATGGCCCCCGCACGGGCTGTCGTGAGCGTACTGCAACATGACCCCCCTATGATCTGTGGGCACGACCCACCGGGGAGGTCCCTGGTTGCGTGGTGTGTACACCAGGAGTCCTTTCTCGAGTTTTAAGCCGTTTTTGAGATTGTGAAGGTGATTTAAGTCTCGGGACTGTTGCAACTCTTGTGGGGAAATTGGGGACGCCACGGGGTCCGCAAGGAACTTACGGATTTGGTGGATCACGGGATCCCTTTCCTGCATAGACACCAGGTCGGCATCCTGGGGCAGTCGGCCGAGTTGCACTGTTCCTGCTTGGGGTACTGCGTCAGTTTGACCTGCTCTAGCCTGTCGGCGAGTAATCGCGGTTACGTCATGGCGTGGCGTCTCGGGAAGCCATGGCGGCTGAAATTCCCAAAGGGGGCCGTCTACGGCTCCCGCTTTGGCGAGGCCATCTGCCTCATCGTTACCGACTTTGTCAGGTCCTGGGACTTGAGAATGTCCCTTCACCTTCTTCCAATAGACGCACATTCCCTGTTCGGTTACGAGTCGATCGCATGCTAGGAAGAGTTCGGAGTGTTTCACTTCCTTGCCCCTTGCATTTTTCATGTCCTGCACCTTCCACGAGGGAAAGTGTGAGACGAAGCTATGCCTGGCATAATTTGAATCAGAGCAGAGGACTAACCGCTTGATGTTCTCACGGGCAGCTTGTTGCAGGACGATGAGCACGGCTGCTACCTCCGCATATTGGCTAGTCTTAGCCCCGAGTCGATGTTGGTATTTCCCTTGTATAGGGCCGTTCGCCCATACGATACCGACACCGGCTTGGACTTTGCGTTCATGATGGAATGAGCATCCATCTATGTAAGCGGTGGGGAGGTCTTTGCAGACGTTCTCGTCATAGTAGTGGTGGTCGGAGGGGAGAGCAGGTACGGTTGTTAGTTCGGTTTGATCCGGACTATTCTCGCAGTCGCAATGCTGGCATTCCGCCAGGCCTCGGCCAAGCGCCATCTTGTGGTTCTGGGCGTACTTCACCTCGACGTCGTAGCCCTGTAGTGCCATCATCCAAGCTGCGATGCGACTGTTCGAAACTCTTCCCTCTCTCAGCCTCTGGCTGTTCAAGAACGAGACCGGTTGATGATTGGTCTCTATCACCGCCTTCTGGCCACCAATGTAACTGCGAAAGTGTTCAACGGCCCAGACCGTGGCCAGCAGGGCTTTTTCGCAGTCTGAAAATTTAAACTCCACAGCACTGAGGGGCCGACTGGCGTATGCTACGACACGGCGATCTTTGTCATGCTGCTGTGACAGTGCAGCGCTCAGGCAGTGGGTGGAGAAACTAGCCTCCAAGAAGAACGGTTTGTCTTTGTCGGGATACGCGAGGCAGGGAGCGGAGCAGAGCTTCTGCTTCATGCTCTTGAACGCGAGTTCTTGAGGGTCACTCCACTGGAAGGGTTTATCCTTCCGGAGGAGCTCGGTGAGCGGTCGTGCTATGTCCGCGTAGTCCTCAATGAACTGTCGGGAGTAGTTGCAGACCCCTAAGAAGCTCCTGAGTTCGGGTACGTTGGATGGGGCTTTGATGTCTTGGATAGCCCGCACCCTCCCTGACTGGGGTTCAATGCCATCTGGCCCGACGCACAGTCCAACGTATTCAACTTTGGTGCGACACCACTGCCCTTTGGTGACAGAGAGCTTCGCTCCTGCTCTGGACAGCTGAGACAGAACATGGCGTATCTCTTCGAGGTGTGCATCAAAAGTCTGTGACCTAATGAGGATGTCATCGACATAGATCAAGTTGCCACGAGCTGCGGCATCGCTCATTGCCTTATGCAAGAAGATGTTGAATTCAGCGGGGGAGTTCGCGTAGCCGAACGGACATCGGTTGAAAGTTAGCTGGCGGTTCCCAAAGGAAAAGGCCAGCTTGTGCTGGTCAGCTGGATCCACGCGCATGGTCCAGAATCCACTCGCCACGTCGGCGGTGGAGAAGAACTTTGCACCCTTCACCTTGGCAAGTTCTTGATCCAGATGGATCATGGGCCATCTTGACAAGGGCACTTGCTTGTTCAGCTGCCTATAGTCAATGGTGAGACGCCACTTGCCGTTCGGTTTCAGCACCGGCCATAAGGGGGAGTTGTAAGTCGAGTTACACTCACGAATGATCTGCTTTTCCAGCAGAGTGTCCAGTGTTTCTTATATTGAGTCGTATGCGGCTAACGGGATTTTGTATTGCCGCACGAACGTCGGTGGAGCGTTCGGATCTGTTGGGATTCGGACGGTGTGGATGTCCGTGACTCCGCAGTCATTGGAATCTCGCGCCCAGATCGCCTTGAAGTCGTAGAACAGTTCACGGAGCTGTCGTCTCTGGGCGTCCGTGGTCAGGCTGTCAGCTTTCACCAGCTGTTGTTGAACTTCTCGTTCGAAGCCTGGGTACGGTTCACCTAGAGCTGAATCGACGACCTCAGTTGCAGGGGTGTCGTTGCTCGATTGCGTGGCAAGAGCGTACACCAGCATGTGTTTCGGGGTGTCAGTTTTGGTCATGACTATGCGCTCGTCGCAAAGCATGATGTGAGGTTCGATGCGGATCATGTGGAAAGGAAGAGTGATCCAGGGAGGTTCCACTGGATCGGAATGAGTGTCCGGCGTTGGCAGCTCACCGATGACTGGAATGGTGAGTTCAAAGTCATGGAATGCCTGGTCTATCAGAAGGCCTAAAGGCCGACGGGCGGGGATCGTGATGGCGTCCCGCGTGGAGTTTTGAACCAGGAGGTAAGCGGAACGATGACTCACTTCAAGCAGCGGAGTCCCACACACGGCTAAATCGAGCTCCATGAAGAATCTGAGAGGCTGGAAGAACGCCTGGGAGCTACGAAACTGTTGGTCTTTCATGATGACCAGCTTAAGAGGGGAACCAGCAGTCCTAGCGGGAATGACAATGTCAAATTCGCTAGCGACATGGCAGGCTTGGGGAATCGTTTGTCCTGACCGCATTTGTTCCGGGTCAGCTTGGAACGGGTGCTTAGCAGCGTCGGCTTGGGTCCAGATGACCCGGTTGACTAGGTCCAGTTGGGCTCCCAGTCTGACCAAGATGTCTGCCCCAATGACCAGTGGGTCAGGAAGTCCGGGGACGACACTCAAGAAATGAAGGAATTCTCTCTGACCGATGGCGAGCGACACGGCGCAGACGCCTGTGGCTTTGATGGGGCTCTGGGGTTGTTCGGCTGACAGTAGCCGGTGGCTCTTCTGCACAAAGACAGGGGAAGGAGTGCTCTGACGCACTATGTCGAACCACGTTTGGCTGATGGCTGACTTCTCTGACCAAAGCGCTAACCTGACGCCAGGTGCCGTGACGCCGTTGACAGCAATGTTGCCAGATATCCAGGGGTAGTACCTGGTTGGGGCAGATTCGCCAAGAAAGCAAAGGAAAGACGGGTGGCCATCAAGCGCGTTGCGGTTGAGAAGAGTGTCGGTTGAGTTTGGTGCGTCTTGACTCGGCTCAGGGGGGAGCGGAGTGGTCTCGAGGTTCTCGGGGACCTGCCCTGACTCAGCTATCGGTGGAGTAGCCTCCACGCTAACTTCATCGCAACAGGCTCGATCGTGACGACGAGGATCTGGGGTCTGTGGGGACGCGACCTGGGCCCACAGTTGCCCACGACGACAGTCAATGAGGGGCGCTAGCCTATCTAGTAGGTCTTGGCCAATGAGGAACGGTTCTACACCAACAGAGCAGATGTAAGTGGGGTGAGTGATGGACATGCCCTGGAAGGTGAGTTCTAACCATGCAATGGTTGTTACTGGGGCTTGATTCTGGGTGAAGCTAACCAAGTTGACGTCACAACGTTCGGTTCTGATGGGTCTACCTTGCGCGCGCCGCGCATCAGAAACCTCTGCGAAGACTTTGGAACACATCAGGGTGATTTCTGACCCGGTATCCAAGAGAGCTTGGAGGGAAACGTTGCCTTCTACCACCACTGGGGTATAGATACGCTTGGCGTTGCCTTTCCTAACCAAATCTCCAAGAAACTGCGTCAGGGGTGCATCCTGCGGGTCAGGCTTCACTAACGGAGGGGGTGGTTTCAACTCATCGCTGCCTATTGGGCAGGGGTCCTTTCCCCACCCCACGAGGTAGACACGCGGTGGTGGTGGGGATGGGTCCCGGCCTAGTCATGCTGACGGTTCGTCCCTGTCCTTGCTCGGCTTACCCTTCCTGTTCTTATTGCTCAGCAGTTGTTTAACCCGTGCTAATTCGGTCCTCAATTCTGCCATCCCAAGCGGCTCTTGGTTGGCTTGTTTAATCCGTGCTAATTCAGCCCTCAGTTCTGCCATCCCAAGCGGCTCTTGGTTGGCTTGTTTAATCCGTGCTAATTCAGCCCTCAGTTCTGCCATCCCAAGCGGCTCTTGGTTGGCTTGTTTAGCGGTAGCTAGCTTAGGGCTCCGCTCCCTTCGAGAGGAGTTGCGATGGGGCCTTGACTGTCCGCTATTCTGAGATTTAGGGCCGTGACTGCCAGGTTTGCGGTTACCTTGTCCTTTGGCGTTGGGGCCCTGTTCCCCCTTGGCTCCAGCTTGTCGAACTTTCCAGTTACCTTTGGGTTGACTCGACGTCTGGTGGCCGGGGTTTGGGTTCGCCCAAGGGGGCCCGCGGTTTGGGGCTTCACCCCCTTCTAGGCCTAAGGACTGATCTTCCTGCTCATATAGGCTGAGGACTCTGGGATCGTCCTCGTGGCGGTCTGTGGGTCGGACGAACGTCTCCCACGTTAGTTGTGCGGTGCGACGCATTTCTCTCATAGTATGGGGGCGCTGGCGACACGCGAGTGTTACTTGGTTACGGATGCACGGGTGAAGGTTATGGAGGAAGAGGGACTTGAAGTTGCGATCTTCCTCTAGCCCGGGCTCGCTTCTGCCCTGAAAGTACGCTGCACGGAGCCGACGGTAGTACTCGCGAGGGTGTTCGCTTCGTTTCTGTCTGATCAGAATGGCACCCATCGTCGCAGCAGTCTCGTCCTCGTACAACGAGTATTCCTCTTTCAAGTACTTGCGTATCTTCTTGTAGTTGTCGAGGACTGACTGCGGTAAGGTCTCAACGAATGCTCGTACGCCACTACCTAAAGTTTTCCAGACTAGTCTGGCCTTTTCATGCGATGTAGCCTCTGGCAGGTCCAGGAGGCTACGCTCGATTTCCCGGAAATAATCATTAACGCTTCGGTGTCTATGATTTTCCGGCTCAAAACGCTCTATGTCTTTCGCAAGGACGTCGATTTGGCGGATCCTAGTTTTGCGTTCTGCGACGAGGCGTTTTGATTTTGACCCGTAGGGGTCCTCGCTGTCTTCGCTATTTGAGCTGCTCTCATATCGCCTATGTCTGCGTTTCGGCTTGTAGGCGGCCTCTCCGTCAGAGGAGTCTGAGGGTACGTAGCGCGGCGTTTTCTGCGGGCTAGAGGCTGCAGCGATATTGAAGCGCGAGGGGGTGTAGTGGGGAGTAAAGTAAAAACTCCCAGCGCCACGAGGTGGCGATCGCGCGACTTTCACGCGAGTTGAGCTTGAGTGCGGTGTCTGATCTACCGTTCTAAGCTCAGGTTCTTCCTCCTCCAGAGCGGAACTCTGTTCTTGGGAGGGTTTGGCCGATCCCTCATCTGAGCGACGTGCTTGCGTCACTTCTTCTCTGAGGTATTCTATTTCGCGCTTTAGTTCATCTTGTGTGGCTCTCAGGCCCACGAGGCTACTCTCCGCGCTTTCTGCTCTCCTTTGAGCTTCGGCCAGTTGTCGTTTTAGTGTTCTTTTCTCTTGTTCGAGGGTCATACACACATGTTCCATTTCCTTATAGTAGATCATGAACAATTTGGGTAGCCCTTCTGGGAGAGTCATAGTACGCTCCTTAAGTTCCCTAACGGCTATGTGTATTTCATCAAAGCGAGCCTTCTGTGATCTGGACCAAAAGTAATTTCTCCTGTCCTCCGGGACTTGGCCTAAATCGCCTACAACGTCGAAGAGAGAGAGGAGGGGCCCTTCTGACTCCCTTGATGGGGAACGCGACATTTTGTTCGAAATGTATTAATTAACTTAAAGGAAATTAATACTAGGGGTTGATTAGGTTAGAATTTAATTTAATCCCAGTTGCTAAATAATTGATGTGGTTTCTTAGCTACTTTGTTTTCACTAATGTTTCACTTGTATTAATCAGCTCAATTAATAATTAGTTAACAATAATGATTATTATTATTAATAATATTAATTAAGTACTTGGATTAGATATTACTCTAATGTACTAATCAATTAAACCAGTTTATCAGCTAACTGTGGTTGGCAGCTGAATTTCAGTTCTGTGATTAACACACTGTTAATGATTCACCATTAAAGTCATCTGTGTTATACCTTGGCAGTTGATTTTGGGTATACAGCAGTTTACAAGTTATTGTTGAGAAATTCACAAGGTCATTAAACTATTCCTCACACGGGGCACCACTTTAATGTAGGTTGAATTGGGATTAATTAAATTATAAATTATGTGATAATTGATAATTAAATTAATCAATTTATAAATAAAGATCAGTCTCATAAAATCTTAAATTATTAATCTTAACACTCACCGTGAATGGTTACATTCAAGATTAATGGTAGCTTCTGTATTAGATGGGAAACCCAGTTGTATACAAAAGCTAAATTCTGAAGGAAAAAGGAGTTCTAAATAGTTGACCTTGTGAATAAACAACAGGAACAAGTAAAATGCAATTCAATTTTATTAGCTTTTATTTGTCTACTACTCACTAATAATAATAAACTCAAAATACATTCAATGTCAGCAAAGGTAATAACAAGACAAAACAATGGAACAATTACACCTGGACTATAAATTTGAGGGAAAGAGAGAGAGAAAGAGATAGAAGGAAAAAGAAAAGAATCCCTTGTGTGCGCGTGTGTGAGGCTAGGGCAAGCCGATGCATGTGTGTGTGTGTGACCTAGCTTGTCGTTAGCTAAAACAAAGGAATGTTAGCTAAAACAAAGGAATGTTAGCTAAATAGAACAAAGGATTAGCTCTGTGGCTAATGTGTGCTTTGTGTAGGTATCTGTGGGCAGATGCTAATGACTAGCCACTCTGGCAATGCTTAAACAAAATGGCGGTCAGTGCCTAGGTGTCGTATCACAGGTAACTCAATGAGGAAGGTATCAAAATGGCGTCGGAAAAATGGCGCCTGCAGGCCTAGTCGAGAACACAAGCCTACCAGCTAGCAATAAGTTGCTAAGGAGAATCTGACCACGCTACAGCTGGATCCAAACACTGCACTTAACAACAATTTCCAACAGACTATCTAGGCAAAGAACTCAACGCGAGAGAGAGAGAGAGAGAGAGAAAGAGTGTGAGAGAGTGTGTATATGTGTTGGATGGAGAGAACTAGGCCTTGTAGCGGTCTAGCCTCGGAGCTTAAAATAACAAACTTGTCGCTGCGCTGCTAATCAGATAGGGAAGCTAGCAATGGAGTTAAGGAAAGATATCATGCAAGATACCCTGTCTAACAAGTTCAAAGAAAAAAACAGAACCAAAACACACAATAAAAACAAACAATAAAAACAAACAAACACCTTCCGTGTCTGAGCGGGTATGCTAAATAGCTCAAAGCTTAAACATGACCCTAACAACCATCTGAATAAGCTACAAATTAAAAATTTGCCCAAGTGCCTACTCAATGCGATGGAAGTTCTTTCTCCGATGTCCGCGCTGAGGGTCGCAGTCCGAGGAGAGGAGGTTAGCGGCGCGTTGCGTCCAACCGCGGCTAACGAAGCAGGGAGATGAAAGCCTAGCTGGCCCACGGTGCTTCAGGAGAAACCTCCGGTGATGCGTCGACGAGGAAAAGAACTGAGAGGAGCGAAGCTGTCCGCAAATGCCTCTTAGCGTGGAAAACTACTTAACTGTAGTTAAACTTTGCAAAGGTTTAGAATCAAAACCACTATATCGCTGAAACTTAGCGGGTCGTTCAAAAGTTCGGCCGAAACTAATTTGAACAGGCTGTTCTCAGACAATAGCGGTTAGTCTCAACACTGTAGGCGAGCGTGCCTACAGTCCGTCCGACCACTCCAGTAGTCAGAACATGAGAGAGCGAATCGAGGCGCTCTCGATACAGTTAAAGCAGTTCCACTTTACATCACATCCGGGTGGAGCGCGCAAGGAATTGTGGGATCGTTATAGGGGGCGCTGGCGAGTTACCAACAAAGCCCATTCACTTTTTTATGCTGATAAGAGAATTACAATGGTTTTTCATGTGACAAAAAGGTGCGATTAAATTGCGATTAATCGCGAGTTAACTATGACAGTCGCGACATTAATCGCGATTAAATATTTTAATCGCTTGACAGCACTAATATATATTATATGGACACGAGAGTTTTAACTGGGAAATACGCCAGTCGTATTTTCCATATGCGCTACATCCGGGACATAGAGAACCAAAACCGTGACATAAATATATGTCACTCGTGAGGAAATCGATGAATTGTTTTGATCAATTTGGGTACTTTTTGTTTGTGAATGTGTCAATATAATAAAAAGAAAATCACATGTTGGCTTGATCCTGGGTTCAAGCCCAGTAGCCGGCGAGGGCCTTTCTGTGTAGAGAGTTTGCATGTTCTCCCTGTGTCTTCGTGGGTTTCCCCCACAGCCCAAAGACATGCAGGTTAGGTTAATTGGTGGCTCTAAATTGACCGTAGGTGTGAATGCGAGTGTGAATGGTTGTGTCTCTATGTGTCAGCCCTGCGATAACCTGGTGACTTGTCCAGGGTGTACCCCCACCTCTCGCCCATAGTCAGCTGGGATAGGCTCCAGCTTGCCTGCGACCCTGAAGAACAGTATAAGCGGATACAGATAATGGATGGATGGATGGATGGATGTTGGCTTGAAGATATGAAGTTATCTTCTCATGTTGAAAAACTCACATTTTTCATATGAAATACATCGCGGATCTGAGTGACATAATTCCCGATATTTCACTCCAGTGACATCACTCCCAATGTTTTCCCGCTGACTAGACGTGCATTGTCAAAATGGCAAACCGGTTCAAAATTACAATTCTTTTGATTAACTTGTGTATTTTTTTATTTTGGTGGATGTATCCATATAATATGAAGAACATTACATGGTGGTATGAAGATATGAAGTTTATTTTCTTGTCTTGAAAATATTTTCATTCATTCGCTTCATTCACTCGTGAATATTTTCACCACTCGAAGATAAACTCCATATCTTCATGCAGCCGTGTAACATCCTGTATTTTATCTATAATTGTCACCATGTTAATTTTTCAAAAAATGTATAAACATTGTGAAATGATGTACTGTGTGTGGAAAAAAAACAACTTTCAACTCTAAATACCATCATACCCATGTCTTTAAATCTACATCTCTAGATCTTCATTGTTCTCAGAACAAAAGAGAAAAGGTTTTGGCTAAAATTTGAATTTTCAGTGAATATCTTTGCAGTGGTTCTTACTCTTATTTATTTCATCATTTGTGAGATGATGAATTCAGGTTTTGAAATATTAAAATAAACATGAACATTTGAGAAACCTGAAAGGCTGTGTGCATTTGATGACACTAATGTCAGGAGGCAAGCCTGAACATCCAGGACATTGCTGAAATGTTCTCCATCTGCAGAAAACAGATTCATCAATATAGTGTTCATTCAATTAGCTCAGCATTTCACTTTTCTCTTGACTATGGCTTCAAAAGTTTTTTTTTTTTTTTAAAGTTAATAACTACTGCAGCGGCATGGTGGTGTAGTGGTTAGTGCTGTCGCCTCACAGTAAGAAGGTCTGGGTTTGAGCCCCGTGGCCGGCGAGGGCCTTTCTGTGCGGATTTTGCATGTTCTCCCCGTGTCTGCGTGGGTTTCCTCCGGGTGCTCCAGTTTCTCCCACAGTCCAAAGACATGCAGGTTAGGTTAACTGGTGACTCTAAATTGACCGTAGGTGTAAATGTGAGTGTGAATGGTTGTCTGTGTCTATGTGTCAGCCCTGTGATGACCTGGCGACTTGTCCAGGGTGTACCCCGCCTTTCGCCCGTAGTCAGCTGGGATAGGCTCCAGCTTGCCTGCGACCCTGTAGAACAGGATAAAGCAGCTAGAGATAATGAGATGAGATGAATAACTACTGCTGTTTGTGCCCAACAACAGTTGCCAATGCTCACCTGTAGCCATAGCTCTACACATTTGAAGGTTAATATTCACTAGCAAACAAAGATGCTTAGCCTAATGTTAACTAGCTTGCCCTCAAACAATTTTAATCATACCAAAGTTAGCTTAATGGTGGTAGCAAGCAAACTTGGTTTACATAATCAAATGCTTAAATCTAGCTAGCTTCCCAATTGCATATTAATTAGTACATATTAGTTACCATTAATTGCATAATAGTTAGCCTAATGTTGGTAGCTAGCATTATTGGCTACTGACTTACACTTTATACAGTAAAGTTGATACTGTTAAGAAGTTATTTCTAATGTTAGCTTGCTAGTGCTTTAACTACATAATACTTAAAATGATATAAACTAGCTTGTTAGAGAACTTATTTACATTTTTTAATAACTACTGTTAATCTAAGCTAACTACTTGGCTAGCATGTCATGACAGTAGCTGTGTCTGAAATCACTCACTCATTCACTACTCCCTATCTAGGGAATTCTATATAGAGGACTATAAAATGAGCTCATTGGCATACATGTCAACCTTTGGTCAATCAAACCTGTATAACCAACCTCCAAAATCCGTATTTCCCTTATAAAATCCGTATAAGATGCAAATTAAAATAATTTACCTAAAATTTGAATGATAATTAACAATGATATATCCCAGTAACTTTTTATTCAATATTAATAACAATAAACCTTCAGAATGAATACAAAGCTCCAATGTTTGACAAAAACACAAAGTGTTATCAGCGTAGTTACGAAGGAAATACTTCGTTGTTTGGAGACAGGTTTCACCGAGCGGCTATTATGCACGAGACTTCATATTAGCCACAAAGTCAGGAAAATCTGTTCGTAAAATTACGTTATAATGACCAAATACAATGAAAAGTATTTTTCCAGTCTCACCTATGAAAGGTAATCCCATGTGATCTCGTTTGGACGGTAAACCTGTTGGTACAGTTAAACGCAGCACATGAATGAGGCATCTTTATTCTCGGCTACTGTCTAGACGCTATACCAGAGACGGTTGAAGAATCTCCACTTTGCCACATCCAATATGGTGGCGAGGATGACGTATGATTCTACGCAGAAGGCGGCGTCTATGTTTATATGTCTATGACTTCACGGTTGGCGGGATTCTCGCAATGCAGTGTGCGCATGATCAAAAGTGGAACGAAGTCTCACTACCACAAGATAACGCGCGATTTCATAAGACTCTTTACTGGCTGTCTGTGGTGTACAGTATGTTTATAAATGTTATGCGCTCTTTTATCATCGTGGGAATCATTATAGCTCTAAATAAATATTGAAGTTTTTTTTAAAGAATCCGTATAACTTTATTTATACGCCCGTATACTACGTTTATTGAATCAAATCCATATAAAATACGGACATTTCGTATAGGTTGACATGTATGCATTGGTAAAATGAAAAAACACTTTCGGACACTACTCCACTGCGCCATTATTTACGTCATAACCGTCGCACAATTAAAACGTGCCAGATCAGTCAGCTGGTGGGTTTTCAAAATAATAAATACAGGCATGTATTTTTGTGATAAATCCATACTATACTGAGCATATTTCCCACATTAATAAATACAAAGTACCTTGCGTCTGCTGCATCTTTCAGTCCTTTTAAATCAAGGCTGAATACTTTCTTCTTTGCCGCTGCCTTTTATTCAATCAAATTTGTGGTTTGTGATTCATTCCTTGCTCTGCACTGTAACTTTTATTCTTGTATTTTATCTGTCATATTCTATTTTAGTTTATTTTCTATTCCCTTGCTATTTTAATTGCACTTGAATGTCCATTTATAATGTGTTTCTTCCTCCATCCATTCACCCCAATACACTTTTTTTTCCTCCAGTGCAACCGCAGTGCATGATGGTATATATTGCTTGGTTAGTGACCATTGGTTGTACATTACTTTTCATGATGCATTGTGGGATACTAGGAGTCCATTATATAGGACATAATAATTCTTACTATACATTCGGACAGCACTACAAAATGGCGAACTCACTATATAGTCCACTATATAGTGAGTAGGGCGTGATTTCAGACACAGCGAGTGTGTTTAAGAAGCTGGCTAGCTTAGCTAATGCTGTTAAATTCCTTTTTGTGGTGTTTGGGAGTGTAACAGCTGTGCTGTGTAGCCAGTATTATTTTAACCCGGCTGAAAATAGACAGCTTAATTAATTACACTTAGCCACATAGCAGGCCCAAATACTTGCAAAACTGAAAGACAAAAGCTAATTTGTGACCTAGGTGATGACAAAAAGAAAAGTCCTGTTTACACTTGGTTTTAAAATGCGTCTTGGGCAATCAGATAATTTGGAAAACCGAGACACAGAAGCATTTACAGCTGTGTGTATTGTGCATCTCCAAAGTGTCCAGATGATCACTTGTGTTCAGATTTCGTTACTCTCTACGTCACTTCCACTAGAAGGTTAAAGGGCCACATGGACAGATATTGCATCAGTCTTGGTCACCAGACAAGCACCAGGTTTGTTTAGGCTACAGTCGCACTACAGCTTATGATGCTTTGCGATGAGTTACTGATGAAAATGAGGTGTTTGGTTTCAATCCTTCCTTGAGCTTCAGGAAGTATTCCCAAACCCATCTGCAAGTATTTGCTCCTTAATTTGCTGATGAAAACATCGCCACCACAATGTTTTTGGCCACTTACAAGGCAGAGACATACCAAAAAACAACTCGCGAAGCTCAGAGAACATTCGCCATGCATCGCATGATTGGTGGCAATGATATCAATTTTTCATCATCAAATATTCGCAAACCCATCGTGAGCTGTAGTGGGACCGTAGCCTTATCATGGGCTAGCTACAGTGATGGGAATAACGGCGTTAGAATAAACGGCGTTACTAACGGCGTTACTTTTTTTAGTAACGAGTAATCTAACTAATTACTTTTTACATCGTTATAACGCCGTTCCCGTTACTTACAATAAAATACTATGCGTTACTTTATTAAAGCTGTTCTCATCTGGCACGCTGCTCGCTCAGCCTTTCTTTCCTCTGCTTTAGTGTGGGGCGGGGAGACACGAGACAACGGCACAGTAAGCCAATCAGAGTAGATTTGGACAACATATGTAGGTAGGCCACGCCTACTGCACTACTGCGCACGCTTTCAATCGGAAGACCCAGCGATGGCGAGCGGTCAGCCCAACACTGCGCTTTCACATTGGAAATACAGCCATTACTTTTCATTACTTGAAATAAAAGGCAAGAGTGTTTACGTGCAATGCACATTATGTCGAGGAACAAAGCGTTTGTCCTCGTCAGTGGCCAGTAATTAGTAACATAATTTTAATAACTGCAAAAATATATTACATTTGATAGATGTCTTATCTCACATTGTCCCACAAAAATATTAATATAGTGTAGATAATGTTACTAACTGGTTCTGTTAAGTGTCCATTTCAGTCATTAAACACATTTAACATTCACTTTTATTATGATTACACTAATTGAATTTGATTTTTTTTGAGGGGGAACAAAATGTAACGGAATAATTACTTTCCCTGGTAATTAGTTACTTTTATGACAAAGTAACTCCGTTACTAACTCAGTTACTTTTTGGGAAAAGTAACTAGTAACTATAACTAATTACTTTTTGAAAGTAACGTGCCCAACACTGGCTAGCTAAGAAAACAAAATGTTTCAAGAACTAATACACATTTATGGGCTGTTGCAACTGTTCAGATTGGCAGGACAAAGTCATTTATGATTTGCAAAAGAGCACAGGACAAGATGAGCATTGGCATGCTGTCATCCAAACAAACACCATGTCCTGCACTGATGGCATCTTTTCCTGTTACATCCTTGTCAGGGACACATCAGTAGACATTAGTGTTTGCACTACAAAAGATATATGTGAATGTGTCTCAAACCACCTGCAAGTGGTTTGAGTGAATGCGTCTTGGTGGTTGTTTACACTTGTATTCAGCGCTGTTCACTTGGGATCTGATCGCTTAAGAGGCATTTTAAAACCGAGTGTAAACAGGGCCAGACAATTTCCAACCCGAGTGTGTGAACAATCAGTAATGAAAAATATCATTTCAAGCATAGGTGAATAAATGGAAGGTTAGAGAAGCAGCCTTGGGTCCAAAAAGTCACCGGTTCAATTCCCGGGACTGGCAGGAAAAATGTGAAAGGAGTTGAGTGAATAAACAGCACTTTCCCCTCGCCCTGTATCATGGCTGAAGTGCCCTTGAGCAAGGCACTGAACCCCCAACTGCTCCCTGGATGCTGTAGCATAGCTGCCTACTGCTCTGGGTACGTGTGTGCATGTGTGTGTTCACTGCTTCAGATGGGTTAAATGCAGAGGAGGACATGTCAGAAATAAAGGCTTCTTCTTCTAAATAAAACAGAAATGTAAAAAAGTGTTGTATGGGTGGCACCATGGGGTAGTGGTTAGCACTGTCGCCTCACAGCAAGAAGGTTCCGGGTTCATGACTGACAGGGGCCTTTCTATGTGGAGTTTGCATGTTCTCCCTGTGTCTGTGTGGGTTTCCTCTGGGTGCTCCAGTTTTCTCCCACAGTTCAAAGACATGCAGATTAGGTAAAAATACCCAGCCATTGGGGTTACAGAAGTCAGTGCATACTTGGTGCCAGGCCCAAGCCCAGGGAGATTGGGGAGGGTTGCATCAGGAAGGGCATCTGGTGTAAAACTTGCTAAATAAAATATACAGAGCAGCTAAAAGAAGGAGAAAAATACAGTAAAAGGTTTCTCCTCAGAGAAGACAAGATGACAGACCTGACATGCATGAGCAATCAGCACTAATGTGAGGAACCTTAGAGTGTTCAAAAACAGAATTCGAGTGCAACAGAAGCCCTTGAGCTGATAAAAAGAGCCATGAAAAAACATTGGAAGAATTTGTAGCTCATCTCATCTCATTATCTCTAGCTGCTTTATCCTGTTCTACAGGGTCGCAGGCAAGCTGGAGCCTATCCCAGCTGACTACGGGCGAAAGGCGGGGTACACCCTGGACAAGTTGCCAGGTCATCACAGGGCTGACACATAGACACAGACAACCATTCACACTCACATTCACACCTATGGTCAATTTAGAGTCACCAGTTAACCTAACCTGCATGTCTTTGGACTGTGGGGGAAACCGGAGCACCCGGAGGAAACCCACGCGGACACGGGGAGAACATGCAACAGGGTTCGTACGGGTGCTTGAAATCCTTGAAAATGCTTGGATTTCAATGTCCTGATTTCAAGGTTTGAAAAACGCTTGAATTTTGGGTCAAGTGCTTGTAAATGCTTGAAATTGTTAGCATATTTCTCGGAAGTCTGAGTCAATAGACCACCATTAAATGGAAAGAAATAAAATAAAAGAAATAAAATAAATCGGATTAAAATCACGCCTACACAGCTCACTCTGGGCTTCACATGTACTTTTGTTTGTGATCTGTCACCGTATCGATAGTTGTCATGTTATGCATAGATTGTGTCACGTCGCCCCCAAGAGGACACAGGGTTTTTTCTAGAAAAATTTAGTATGAGGGCGCTCACCATGGCGAGGGAGCGAAGCGGGGGGGATGGTGCCGGTTGTCCCCCCCTCTCTGCCGTGCAAAGCCTTTGAAAAATTGAGGCTACAATGGGACATTCTGAGGCTATCTGAGAGGGAAATTGCAACAAATTGTCTGTCAACATTGAAAAGAAAGAAGTAATCATCTTCTGCCCCAGACAGTCTTCGGCTTTCTTCCGTTTCGTGGCGCGGGATGACATCTTTAAATGCCCAAGTGTCAACAAAAGCAACTCGCGAACTACTTCTGTCAAAAGCTCCCGCGCCGGTGGGTAAAAGGTCATTCAGTCTCGAGAAATCTCAGTCTACAAGTCAGCTGACCTTGTATGTAACCCATGTCAAATCTCGCGAGAGCAGCCGCGACAAGTAAACAAACACGGCGCCTCAGTCTGGAAAACGCCAATTCGGATCGTTTTTGCACCGTCTGGCGGTGTATCTGCTATGATTGGAATATTTTTGGAGTAATTATAACGTATTTGATGATCAGACACATTGTCACGTGGTGTTGCTGGGATGTTTTCACGGAGAAACGATTGTTTTGAGAGATTGCATGTTGTGCAGTAGCATACAAGTGCATGGCCTAAGTGTGACTTGGGGTTCAATCGGCATTTCAGTAAGAGGGCGCAGCGCCCCTGTTCCCCGGTTTAGATGAAAGCCTGGGACAGTTGACCAACATGCCGGGAGGTTGTCGTTTCAACGAATGTTGGCTGGTAAATGAAAAATATAAACTCTGGATAAAACGTGGACCAAATCCACGCATAGCCTGCTGCAAAGTATGCAAAAAAGACATCCAGATTTTCGCAATGGGAGAGTCAGCGCTCTCTAGTCACATGAAAGGTGTCACAGAGATGATTAGCCCTACACCATGATTTGTTTGCTAAGCGTTAGCTACATGTTACACCTAAACATAGAAGCACTAAATGTGATATTAGTGCTAGGATTACATGTCAGTTTTGGACAGTTGTTATCGGCAATGTAAAGAACAATGCCAGCGTTTCTCAACGGTAAATTAATGTAATTAAGAACTTCCCGCAACTTAAAATTTAAGCACAGCTGACGTTAGCACATAACATAGCTAACGCATTTATACAGTGTGTGTTATAGCCCAGTTGCAAGGTTGTGACTGACTAAAAAAAAAATTGACGTTTATATTTTCATGTGTTTTGTAGTCGGATTTTGTTTTAGCTGGTAATAGGTGGATGTGTTTGATTAAAAGTATTACCCTTCATAATGTATGTTTTTAGGCAATTTACTGCCTATAGCCAACTGCTCTCCACTCTAGAAGGCAATGTTTAGGCTGTTTGATTTGGCATGATGTGATCATTGACTGCATATATGAGGGAGCTGCATCTTCTTACTGTAAATATTATTAACAATACCAATTTTAATGGAGGAGAGGTTACAAAGAAATGAAATGCATTTTCCCCAGAAGAACATTAGATGGATGTACCCATATTTTAAAATGATATGCATGCCTGCAGCAGTGTTTGGCACACCCCGTGGTAATTGTCATGCATCTCTTATTGTCTTATTGCTGTAAAGAGAGAAAATGTTTTAGAAGTTATAGTTAAGGGTGATTTTACTTTTAACAGTGTGGGCCCTAGTTGATATAAGATCTTTTTAGCATCTTACTGATACTTGAGAGTAAACAGTTTGAAATATAATTTTCCTTGTTTTTTGATGTTAGGAAAAAAGCATCAAGATCTGCTAATTGTGTTAAAAAAAAAGCTCCATAGTCATTATCATAGCCACAGTTACAACCTTAGTTGTCAAGCAAGTTCTGCTTACTTAAAAGTGACTGACATTGTCAATGTGACAATCTTCCCCTTTAATTTGTTATCCTGTTAATTTGGGAAAGTTTTGTTAATAAATAAACACATAAAATGGCCATTTTGAGGGTGCATGAATTTGTATCGCATTATGCAATTTACAACTTCTTAAAGGAGAAATATGGTCTAAATCAGTCCATAGCTCTGCTGTTCGAGGTCACAAAGAGCTGTCAGTAAGAAAAAGAATGAGTAAAAGTTTCTACAACATACACCAAATACAGAATCAGCAGCCAACTAATGAAATGGGGCACAGTAGCTCATTTTCTATGCCCCATTCAGTTAATGTTAGCTGCCGGTTCGATATTCGGCCTAGGTTGTATCAGATTTTCTAGTTCTTTTTCCCACAGGCAGAACTCGGTGACCTCAAACAAACAAAGGGCTATGGATTGAATCACACGAGATTTCTCCTTTAATGGTACTGGAAAAACTGGAAAATTGACCTTGAAAGTCCTTAAAAAGTGCTTGAATTTGATTGGAAAAAATGTGTACGAACCCTGATGCAAACTCCACACAGAAAGGCCCTCACCAGCCACGGGGCTTGAACCCGGACCTTCTTGCTGTGAGGCGACAGTGCTAACCACTACACCACCGTGCCGCTCAGAATTTGTATACCTACTGAAAAACGTATTACAGCAGTATTGAAGGGGAGACAGGGAACAGGATGGAAACAGATCGAGGGCATAGAAATAGAGACACAAATATTTTAATGAAATACTGGTATGAAAGTAGTGCATAAAGAGCCTCAATATTCCAAAAAATAATAATTAAAACACTATTAAAGCATAGTGTTACACTCCTGGGGAGGGTAACAATGGTCTTGAATTTCCTCCATTTGTACACAATCTGTCTGACTGTGGATTGGTGGAGTCCAAACTCTTTAGAGATGGTTTTGTAACCTTTTCCAGCCTGATGAGCATCAACAACGCGTTTTCTAAGGTCCTCAGAAATCTCCTTTGTTCGTGCCATGATACACTTCCACAAACGTGTTGTGAAGATCAGACTTTGATAGATCCCTGTTCTTTAAATAAAACGGTGCCCACTCACACCTGATTGTCGTCCCATTGATTGAAAACACCTGACTCTAATTTCACCTTCAAATTAACTGCTAATCCTAGAGGTTCACATACTTTTGCCACTCACAGATATGTAATATTGGATCATTTTCCTCAATAAATAAATGACCAAGTATAATATTTTTGTCTCATTTGTTTAGCTGGGTTCTCTTTATCTTTTTTTAGGACTTGTGTGAAAATCTGATGTTTTAGGTCATATTTATGCAGAAATATAGAAAATTCTAAAGGGTTCACAAACTTTCAAGCACCACTGTTAGCCCTTTTCCACCAAATCAGTTCCAGGGCTGGTTCGGGGCCAGTGCTTAGTTTGGAACCGGGTTTTCTGTTTCCACTGACAAAGAACTGGCTCTGGGCCAGAAAAACCGGTTCCAGGGTAGTACCAGCTCTTTGCTGGGCTAGAGGAAAGAACTGCTTACATCAGCGGGGGGGGCCGAGTTGTTAAGACCAACAACAATAGCAAGACTGCAAGAGGGCGCCATTTTTAAATAAGTGATGAGATATCATGGATGCAGTAAAGCAGCAGTCATCCATTATTGTTGTTGTTGTTGCTGCTTCTTCTTCTTTTCTGTGTTGTTGTTGCTTCGATGTTCGCGCCAAGGTTTATGCAAACGCAGCAACATAACTGACGTATACAGTGACGTAATGACATGGCTCCCCTTAGCACCCCAAGCTATGGAAAAGCCAACTGGTTCTCAGCTGGTTCGCAAGTTGAACGAGTTGTGAACCAGCCCTGGAATTGATTTGGTGGAAAAGGGCTATGTTTGTCTGAGTTATTTACTTTTTTTTAATCCATTATACTGTAGTTACATTTCACCCTCTATGGTACCATGTTGCCTTCAGGCAACATAGATTATTTTACCTTGTTTAAAAAAAATGAGACATCCATACAGTGGTCAATACCACTTTAAGGGCTGGACACCCCAGTACAAACCACTGAAAATGCAAAACATTGGTTACATGATCCACAGGTGACCATTTTGCTTCCTCTTTCAGCACTTCCGTGTTGCATTGTGCCATATTTTCTCTGACTAAAAGCGTCTTTCACTAATTTTCCTCCAGTTCTTTTCAACAAAAAAAAAATCATTCATTGATGTATTTTCAAGAATTTTACATCATATATATCTCAGAAAATTAAAAAAAAAAAAAACTGCTTGTTGCCCTGAGGCAACATTGTACCATAATAGAATCACATAAGGCCATACCAGGCAAAATGAGTCAGGATACAGTTTGAATTATGAAGATATGAAGATTTTGAATTATGTACATGTATTTGCTCTGTATAATAATGAATAAGAGTTTCTAATGTATCTGTAAGAATATCCAAATCTCATAATATATATATGTGCGCACGCACATTTTTAATGCAGGACATGAATCCATAAACTTTCTGTGGTAAGCTGAATAGAGATGGCACTGCCAGTTGATGAAAGTGAGGAAGAGGAGGTGTCATATAGTGATGAGGAAGATGAGGTTACTCCTCATCCTAACTTTCATCAACTGGCAGTGCCACCTCCATTCAGTGCCACCTCTCGCAGTGCCACCTCTATTCAGCTTGCCGTAGAAAGTTTGTGGATTCATGTCCTGCATTAAAAATTTGCACATATGTGGCAAATTTTGTGAGGATGAGGAGTAACCTCATCTTCCGCATTACTATATGACACCCCTCATCCTCACTTTCATCAACTGGCAGTGCCACCTGTGTTCTAGTTCTATTCAGCTTGCCGTAGAAAGTTTGTGGATTCATGTTTAGTTTTACCTGTTATGGTACAATGTTGCTTTGAGGCAACATTTTAAAAAAATAAATAAATTCAAATATGATAAAAAAAGTTTCCTGATTTTAAGTGTCCATTTTTAAGCAGGAAAACCATTACTTATATATATACACACACACACACACAGGTAGTCGTCGACTTACGACTGCATTTGGTTATGACTGACCGGTCGTAAACCGATCTGGTCGTAAGTCGGCCTATGATAAATGAACGTAAGTATATTGTGATGTGTAATGATATTGTAATCATCTTAAAGTCTTATTTTATCAACATTTGATTATTTCATTACCTTGGCTCATTATTTGGTTTAAGTCAAACACTGCATACTACACTGCGTACAGTACAATTCGTTTAATATGTGCAAAACAAAAAATACGAAATACAGGTGTGAAAAATAGAAAACATTTTAGTTTGAAACATACCAAAATACAAATGTAAAACATAGCAAAATACAAAATTTAGTGACCGCTGGCATCAATGGTGCTTGGCTGTGGGTCGTCTACGTCATCATCAGCTGTTGCAGCGCTCGGGCTGGCGGGAGGATTTGTTCGTTTCATAAACCAGGAGCTGGGGCGGAAACTGTATGACGGAGTGCGCGAGGGAGCGCAAGAGACACTGCGCATGTGCCTGGAGCTGGGGCGGAAACCGTTGTACGCGGCGAGAGGCGCTGCCGGGAGCTGGGGCGGAAACTGTCGTATGCTCAGCTGGGAAACACTTGCCAGTCATAACCAGACGGCCGTAAAGTCGATCAGTCGTAAGTCGATGACTACCTGTATATATTTTTTTACCCATTGCAATCATAATGCATACCATAGAGGGTTAAATGTTGTGGAACATCTGCAAAACAAGTTAGTTCCTGTTCCCACTTTGTCACTTCTAAGATGCAAAATATCCATTATGGATTCCACATCCCTGCAGCCACCACCATTGCATCATTACTCCTCTTTTGAACACCTGTTGTCAGTTTTTATCTTGATTAGCTTTGATATTTAAGTCCTGCTGTTTCTGTATCTCATTACTAAAGCTCTGTTATTTGCAACTGCTGTTGATTTCATGCCTCGCTTTTTAACATCGTGGGTTTGACTCTCACCTGTTTAACGACCTTGATTTTGGATTCATCTTTGGAATTGTTTGTCTGTTGAAGAAACATCACCTGCACTTTGTATCTGCCACTGCTTCCTTTCTGACACACAGACATAAACGTCTACTCACAGAAAACATCACCATATCAATTTCTTTGTTTAAAATCATGTTTTTTCTGTTGATTATTAGTTGTAGATTATGTGGATTGTCCACGATACCAGGCCCTGTGAATGTTTGGTTACTATCAAAACGAGAACAATAATATAAACCTGTGATTTGCCTTACTGTCAGAGCTGCTACTTAACAATTATTCACTGAAGGCAAAGTGAATATTGGGAATTATTATACATGGAGGACACTTTTTTGAAGGAATTAAATCATGTGTTCTATTCCCTTCTAGCGGGTTCCGTTCATTTGGTTTGCTAGCATGCAATATTGTTAGCATATTGCTTATCCTACGTGTATTATGTCACTCTAACCAATGGAGAATGAGCGTTGAATATGGTTTACGATATTACATGGTTGTCAAGACAACATACATCGGATACATAAAACTTCCGTGCTCGCAAGTGACTGTGACAATTTGTAAACAAACATGGCCGCCAGGTTTGTTTTGTTAAATACGGAAGATTTTGAGAGAATTTTGAAAGAGAAAGATGCGGTGAACATCCGAATGGAATGTGTATATAATAATAATAATAATAATAATAGCTTTTTTCATGTTATATCAGATATATTCCATTCAGCTACTCGTCTTCAATTTGTTCAATATCATCCTAGCTGAATGGAATATGTCTGATATACCACTCAACGCCAGCCAATATTATTTAATTAAATAATAACTGAGACGAAGTCGATATTCACTGAGCTTGAGGCAGATAATTGTTTTAGTATAACTACACAGGTGATTATTTTAAAAAAATAATAATATTAAAAGCAATTTATTTCAAACTTCAAAAGTGGCATGCAAATATAATAACGGCGTGGCACAGACTTGCGTCACTTATCGACGCCGAGTCACATAAAATACTTTGTTTTGAAATCGATAAAATAAAGCACAATCCCACCTTACCTTTGAATAGTTTTAGACCAAACTTCGTAGCATCTTTAGTGCTTTTAGGAACAGTGTTTTCTTTCATAATCTGTAATTCTTCCTCACTTACGGTGACAAAGCATTTGGCCGCCATTTTGTCGAGTTGCTCGAGATGATTATCGAGAAGTAGTCTGAATCTCTCGACCAATCAGCACACGTGATTTTCTGTCATCACCTCCATCTTCTTCTTCTTTTGGCTGCTCCTGATTAGGGGTTGCCACAGCGGCTCTTTCGTCTCCATTGCTCCTTGTCTTCCGCATCCTTCTCTACCACACCTGCCACTTTCATGTCCTCTCTCACCACATACATGTATCTCCTCTTTGGCCTTCCTCGTTTTCGTTTGCCTGGCAGCTCCATCCTCATGAAAATGAGGAAGGCCAAAGAGGAGATACATGGATGTGCTTTTTTTCATGGTATATCAGATATATTCCATTCAGCTACTAATGTCATCACCTCCATATTTATACATAAAGTTAGTTCTGATCCAATAATTTGATTGGTCAAGCAGCATTCTTGAGTATAACAGTGTGGCAGCAGGGGCGTGGTCAAGCGCCGGTCTGTGACAGGAGGGCGGAGTCAGGGAAGGTAAGTGGCAGAATCACTACACCTGATGTCAATTAACGTGTTTGTGTGTCTTCCCAGTGACCGCGTCCTACTTAAGGAGGGAGAGCGAGAGCAGAGGCGTTCTTCCCCGAACCAGACGCCGATTCTGTGTGGGTGTCTGTGGAATTCAAAATAAGTGTTCACTGAAAAGTCTAGCAATAAAACGCTGTACCAACCTAAACTCTGTCCTGCCATCTTCTGTGCTCCACCCCTATATGAGAACCGCTACAGTGGTGCCGAAACCTGGGACCTGGAGCACAGAAGCCAAACAGCCCCATGGAGTCTTCCCCATTCGCCGACCTGGTCCACGCCCTCGCCACGGCCCAGCAAAGCCAGCACCAGGCGCTAGTCACTCTCCGTAAGGAGCAGGAGCAGCGGTTCGAGGTCCTGGTGTTGGCCCAGCAAGAGGATCGACAGGCGTTCCGGCACCTCCTCGGGTCGGCAGGGTCCACCAACGCTCCCACCGCGGGCCCGTCCCCCCTCTCCCTAACAAAGATGGGCCCGCAGGACGACCCCAAGGCATTTATCACGCTCTTTGAGCAAGTTGCGGAGACCTCGGGGTGGCCGATGGATCAGCGCATGGCGCGCCTCCTCCCCCTGCTAACGGGAGAGGCGCAGCTGGCCGCGCTACAGCTCCCCGCTGACCGCCGGCTGGCCTATGCGGACCTTCGCCGGGCCGTCCTCCAGCATGTGGGGCACACCCCCGAACAGCAGCGCCAGTGCTTCCGTGCTTTGCGCTTGGAGGAAGTCGGCCAGCCATTCGCGTTTGGCCAGCAACTCCGGGATGCCTGCTGGCAGTGGTTGAGGGCCGACAACCACAACGCCGAGGAGATAGTCGACCAGGTGGTACTGGAACAGTTCATCGCATGCTTGCCAGCAGGAACCGCGGAGTGGGTCCAGTGCCACCACCCGGTGTCGCTGGATCAGGGCATCGACCTGGCGGAGGACCATTTGGCGGCTGTCCCGGCGGCAGGACAGCAGACAGCCTCTTCTCTTCTCTCCTCTTCTCTGTCTCTCTCTCTCCCTCTCCTCCTGTGTCCCGTCCTCACCCCATTCCCCCTCCACGGAGGCGGGGGCTGGCGCCACCCCAGCCGGCCTGCCGCACCCATGGTGCCCTCCCGTTTCTCCCTTCTGTGTCTGTCTCTCCCCCCCCTCAGGTGAGTGAGCCCCAGAACACCGGTGCAGAGAGGAAGCCCGGGCCGGTTTGCTGGCGCTGCGGGGAGCCGTGCCACCTCCAACAGCAGTGCACGGCAATGGAGGTGGGCATGGTGGTTCAGATCCCCGATGCGCCAGGAGCCACCCTCGATCGGGCCAGAGCGTATCGCATACCGGTGAGTATTCAAGGGGATACATATCAGGCGTTGTTGGATTCCGGTTGTAATCAAACCTCAATTCACCAAAGCCTGGTGCAAAACGAGGCATTGGGGGGAGCACAGGGGGTGAAGGTGTTGTGTGTGCACGGGGATGTTCACAGCTACCCTTTGGTGTCGGTCCACATTTTTTTCGGAGGGGAAAAATTTATAGTAAAGGCGGCGGTTAATCCTCGCCTCACCCACTCGATAATTTTGGGGACTGATTGGCCGGGATTCGGGGAGTTGATGAGCTGTTTAGTGACGAGTGGGTCCTGCCATACGTCAGCAGGGGGAGGTCCCGGTGTCGCCTTGGCGGGAGCAGCTGTCACAGAGCTGTCTACGTCATGTCTGCGTCAGAGTGAGGAGCCACAGGCTCCTCCTCTCTCTCTCGGGGAATCCCTTGCGGATTTCCCGTTAGAACAGTCGCGAGACAAGACTCTGCGGGATGCGTTTGACCAAGTGAGAGTAATCGATGGTCAAACGCTCCTGCCGAATACCACCCCGTCCTTCCCCTATTTTTCTATTATGAAGGATAGATTATACCAAGTGAAGCAGGACACTTAGACGAAAGAGAAAATCACGCAGCTTTTAATTCCAAAGAGCTGCCAGGAATTGGTATTCCAGGCGGCTCACTTTAATCCCATGGCTGGACACTTAGGGCAGGATAAGACACTAGCCCGAATAATGGCCCGATTCTATTGGCTGGGGATTCGCAGCGATGTTCGTAGGTGGTGTACGGCGTGCCGCGAATGCCAGTCAGTAAATCCAGCGGCCATTCCAAAAGCGCCTTTGCGCCATCTACCATTAATTGAGACCCCGTTCGAAAGAATTGGGATGGATCTTGTTGGGCCATTAGATCGGTCAGCATGAGGGTACCGCTTTATATTAGTTCTGGTGGGCTATGCAACGCAATACCCGGAAGCCGTGCCTCTGCGCAATATTTCAGCATGCAGTATTGCGGAGGCGCTCTTCCTCGTTATCTCCCAAGTTGGGATCCTGAAAGAGATTCTGACTGATCAAGGTGCCACATTTATGTCACGGACACTGCACGAACTGTATGGGTTATTGGGGATTAAGCCGATCCGCACCAGCGTGTATCACCCACAAACGGACGGTTTAGTGGAACGGTTCAATCGCACCCTCAAGAATATAATTAAAAAATTTGTAAGTGAGGACACACATAATTGGGATAAGTGGCTCGAGCCCTTGTTGTTTTCAGTGCGAGAGGTCCCCCAAGCCTCCACGGGGTTCTCCCCTTTCGAATTATTTTATGGGCGTAAGCCGCGCGGCATTCTAGATGTGCTGTGGGAAAATTGGGAGGAGGGACCTTCACAAAATAAAAACGAAATTCAATACGTTATGGACCTGCGCGCAAAACTCCACATGCTCACCCACCTAACCCAGGAGAATTTGTGGCAGGCCCAAGAACGGCAAGCCCGCCTATACAACAAGGGTACGCGCCTTAGGGAGTTCGCACCGGGAGATAAGGTACTCGTACTGTTGCCCACATCGAGCTCCAAATTGATTGCCAAGTGGCAAGGACCCTTTGAGGTCACACGGCGAGTCGGGGACGTTGACTACGAGGTGAGGCGAACGGACAGGGGTGGGGCACTACAGATTTACCACCTCAATCTGCTTAAACTCCGGAATGAGGAGGTCCCCATGGCATTGGTGTCGGTGATTCCGGAGAAGGCGGAGCTGGGGCCGGAGGTTCAAAAGGGGGCATTGGCGTCACGTACCTCTCCGGTCCCCTGTGGAGACCACCCCTCCCCGACCCAACTCGCGGAGGTCGCCCAGTTGCAGACCGAGATTTCAGACGTGTTCTCGCCCCTGCCCGGTCGCACCGACCTCATAGAGCACCACACTGAGATGCCCCCAGGGGTGGTAGTGTGTAGCCGTCCTTACAGGCTACCCAAACACAAAAAAAGGTGGTTCGGGAAGAACTCGAGGCTATGCTCGAAATGGGCATCGTCGAGGAGTCCCACAGTGACTGGAGCAGCCCGGTGGTCTTGGTACCCAAGGCCGAAGGGTCAGTCCAGTTCTGTGTGGACTATAGAAAAGTCAACGCGGTGTCTAAATTTGATGCATACCCAATGCCTCGTATTGATGAGTTGCTCGATCAACTAGGCACGGCTTGCTTTTATTCGACACTGGATTTAACAAAGGGGTACTGGCAGATCCCCTTGACTCCACTATCCTGAGAAAAAATGGCCTTTTCCACACCGTTCGGATTACACCAATTCGTCACACTTCCTTTTGGGCTGTTTGGGGCGCCCGCTACGTTTCAGCGGCTGATGGACAGGGTCCTCCGCCCCCACGCCACTTATGCGACCGCCTACCTCGATGACATTATCGTCTATAGTAATGACTGGCCGAGGCACCTCGAACATCTGAGGGCCGTCCTTAGGTTGCTGAGGCGAGTGGGTCTCACAGCCAACCCAAAGAAGTGTGCGATTGGGTGGGTGGAAGTACGGTATCTGGGCTTCCACTTGGGCAACAGGCAGGTGCATCCCCAAATTAACAAGACAGCAGCAATTGCAGCCTGCCGAGGCCCAAGACCAAAAAGGGGGTGAGACAGTTCCTGGGGCTGGCTGGCTATTATCGTAGGTTTATACCTAATTATTCGGACGTCACCAGCCCGCTGACTGATCTGACTAAAAAGGGGGGCACCAGATCCGGTCCAGTGGAAGGAGCAATGCCAGCAGGCTTTCTCTGAGGTAAAGGCTGCACTGTGTGGGGGGCCACTTTTACACTCCCCTGACTTCTCTCTCCCCTTTATGTTGCAGACGGATGCGTCAGACAGAGGGCTGGGGGCTGTTTTGTCCCAGGAGGTGGAGGGGGAGGACCACCCAGTCTTGTACATCAGCAGGAAGCTGTCGGTGCGTGAGGGGCGCTACAGCACCATCGAAAAAGAGTGCTTGGCAATCAAGTGGGTGGTCCTCGCCCTCCGTTACTACCTGCTGGGATGCCCTTTCACCCTCTGTTCGGACCACATGCCCCTCCAGTTGCTCCACCGCATGAAGGATGCCAACGCGCGGATCACCCGTTGGTATCTGGCACTCCAACCCTTTAAGTTCAAGGTGGTCCACAGGCCAGGGGCGCAGATGGTCGTGGCGGACTTCCTTTCCTGTCAAGGGGGGGAGGGGGGGAGTCGGCTGCAGGCCGGACGGCCGCCCGGCCTGAGTCGGGTGGTGGGGGTATGTGGCAGCGGGAGCGTGGTCAAGCGCTGGTCTGTGACAGGAGGGCGGAGTCAGGGAAGGTAAGTGGCAGAATCACTACACCTGATGTCAATTAACCTGTGTTTGTGTGTCTTCCCAATGACCGTGCCCTACTTAAGGAGGGACAGCGAGAGCAGAGGCGCTCTTCCCCGAACCAGACGCCGATTCTGTGTGGGTGTCTGTGAAATTCGAAATAAGTGTTCACTGAAAAGTGTAGCAATAAAACGCTGTACCAACCTAAACTCTGTCCTGCCGTCTTCTGTGCTCCACCCCTATACAAGAACTGCTACAAACAGTTTCACTGTGGATATCACTCCGCTTGTCTGTGTTCACCGCGTAAAATTCCACTTCTTAGTTCGAGACGGTTACTACAGTAATATTAGCGATGTCATCAGAGGATGTAGCAAATGATAATTTCCATGAACATAACTTTTGATTTAAAATATCAAAGCTCATACAATGAAGATGAAAAGGAAGAAGGGATGCCAGTTTCACTGGAAGCACCTTTAACGGGAATGAACAAATCAGTGTGAGCTAGCTAGCCAGTGTACTACAGTATAAAGTATCTCAAATTGAAGAAGCCTATTTCCACACACGAAACACAAACAAACAATATTTGTATTGTATCCAAAATGTTATTTACTTGATGTTAATTTTCTTTTTATAGACCTGTTATACAACTATAAAAGCAATATCACACTCGCAATCGCGTGGTTATATGGAATAGCAGCACGGCTGTGATTAGCTCCAGCTGAACTGCAGCTGTGCTGATATTCAATATAACAGATTCAAGAATCCAACAGCACTGTGGTATAAATAGAGGGTCAAAGTTCTCATCTCATCTCATTATCTCTAGCCGCTTTATCCTGTTCTACAGGGTCGCAGGCAAGCTGGAGCCTATCCCAGCTGACTATGGGTGAAAGGCGGGGTACACCCTGGACAAGTCACCAGGTCATCACAGGGCTGACACATAGACACAGACAACCATTCACACTCACATTCACACCTACGGTCAATTTAGAGTCACCAGTTAACCTTCATCCTACCAAGTGGGGTCCATCTGGACCCCGCACCTATATGTTTGTTTGCCATTTTAAAAATATGTGACATACTGCCTCACCGTTTTATGAATTTGTCAGAATTTATGTCTTAATTAAAACACTAAAGCACCGGAAGATCAGCTTTTTGCATTGTGAAGGTATAATTAATTTGTTACTGGGGTCCAACCGGACCCCAGAGTAAAGTTTATCTGTCTTTCATTTTATAATTGAATAGCACACTGAAAGTTAACTTCTTTTATTTCTTTTATGTTCCATAATGAAACTACCAAGGCATTCCTCCTTGGGGTCCGTGTGGACCCCACTGCTGCAATAAGCACAGGCTGCAAAACAAAAGCCCTAAATTATTTTACAATTACATTTTTGTTTTAAATTCTGTAAGAAAAGACCTAAGTTATAATCCAGAATGTTTTACAGCTGCATGAGCTGCAAAAATCATGTATATAATGCCAATTTTTTTTTGTGGCACTATAATTTGCTACATGTATGCTAGTTATTGCAATATTATTGCAATGTTATTGCATTTATAATACATCATTGATATTCAGCCATAGTGGATTTTGTTCTTCAATAAAGTTATGTCTGTTTGCTGCATTGAATTGGTTCTTACTGCATTGATTTCAAGGTATTCCCTCCTGGGGTTCATACGGACCCTGCCTGGTTGTTTGTGTATGTAAAACTGGCTGGTAGGATGAAGGTTAAGTGTGTTCTTTATGCCTTGGGCCCTTTAGTGTATTGCTGTTATTAATACAAGATGTTCTGAACAAAACTTATCTGGTGATTTTGTCTTTATAAACTTTAATTTTAAAGAAAAGTATTGGGGTCCAAACGGACCCCACATGGTAAGATTAAGGTGTAAAATAGCATGGAAGGATGAGGGTTAACCTAACCTGCATGTCTTTGGACTGTGGGGGAAAACAGAGCACCCGGAGGAAACCCACACGGACATGGGGAGAACATGCAAACTCCACACAGAAAGGCCCTCGCCGGCACAGGGCTCGAACCCAGGACCTTCTTGCTGTGAGGTGACAGCGCTAACCACTACACCACTGTGCCACCCCAGGGTCAAAGTTAGTAGGACAAAATTACAAGGGATGTCCAGACAGTTTAGGTTGCGGTAAGCCATGGCCTAATGCAGTGTTTCTCAACCACTGGGCCATGGCCCATTAGTGGGCCACAAAGTGCCATCTAGTGGGCCACAAATTTTTTTCAAGTTTGAAGCCAAATACTAAATAATTCAGGATGTCATAGTGTCCCAAATCCGGTAGCTGGTTTGATGTACACTTTTCAAGTGGAATAAATACATTTGTGGGTAAATTAAGAAGAACAAGTCTTTATTATTGTCACATTCCTCCTCTACATTTAACACACACACACAGCGTGTGCAGTGGGCAGAATAAATAAATACGTTTGTGGGTAATTTATATGCCTGCTGGAAGAGAAGAGCAGGGAGGATTGAGAATCGAGCGGCTGTGGTTTGTTTACACCCGATACTAAAACTTCTGCCATCCTAGCAACTATCGCAAAGATGCGTCCAAAGCCCACAAATTCTTCCTTACCCGGGCAAAAACGATACAGGATTTATCTTGTAGGGGCCTGATCCCCAGATCTTTAACCCAGCCGCATATAAAAAGTTGTATGCCTCCATACTCTTCCAGGTTTTCATCTGTGTCCCCATGTATACTACCGTTCAAAAGTTTGGGGTCACTTTGAAATGTCCTTATTTTTGAAAGAAAAGCACTGTTCTTTTCAATGAAGATCACTTTAAACTAATCAGAAATACACACTATATATTGCTAATGTGGTAAATGACTATTCTAGCTGCAAATGTCTGGTTTTTGGTGCAATATCTCCATAGGTGTATAGAGGCCCATTTCCAGCAACTATCACTCCAGTGTTCTAATGGTACAATGTGTTTGCTCATTGCCTCAGAAGGCTAATGGATGATTAGAAAACCCTTGTACAATCATGTTAGCACAGCTGAAAACAGTTTAGCTCTTTAGAGAAGCTATAAAACTGACCTTCCTTTGAGCAGATTGAATTTCTGGAGCATCACATTTGTGGGGTCGATTAAATGCTCAAAATGGCCAGAAAAATGTCTCGACTATATTTTCTATTCATTTTACAACTTATGGTGGGAAATAAAAGTGTGACTTTTCATGGAAAACACAAAATTGCCTGGGTGACCCCAAACTTTTGAACGGTAGTGTAGAACAATGTCTGCAGCACCAGGTAGTTTGAGATGTCGGGGAACTCAACGGATGGATACTTTTCCAACTCATAATGAACGAATGAATAACTTTATTTAAACACGATAAGTTGATCAGCAGAGCTGGGGGGGGGGGGGGTCATGCATGTACAGATACAAATAATTACAAACACAAAAGACTAAAAATATACACAATCTTTTAAAAAAAAATTTAAATCTGTTATTTGTTAATTATCTTCACATTAAGTCAATTAATAGTATGCATAACTATTGTCTTTGTATTTAGTTGCAGCTATAGTAGGATCAAAATTTATTCTACTAATGTCAAATTTAGAGAGTAAATTTCTCTTTCATAGGAAAAGTCCTTCTTTGTTAGTGTCTAAGGATCTAATCCCATTGAGGGGTTTCTATATCCACTTCTTCTGAGTGTACTTCCAGGTTTTAATAACTTGCTTGTTTGCTGTACACCAACGTGGTGATAAGTTCTTGTGTTAATGGGCCAGACTCCACTTTTGGATCATAAATCCCTTTTGACTGAGAATGTCCTGCATGCATGGTTTTATGTTGGCTTCTGGCACATCCATACAGTTTTAAATACAATACCTACAATTAAAAACAGTTTGTTTTATTGCATTTATTTAATTTCTGGGCTCCTGTCTGTAAAAGGGAGTGATGTTGCATCCCATTAATACACTTTACAATAGATTATCAGATTCTAATAGAATCGATAAGCCAAAATAATTGGGGATATTTTTTAATGGGCCCCGACTTATTACAAGTACGAATAGGTGGGCCTTAAAGCAGAAAAGGTTGAGAACCCCTGGCCTCATGGTTAGAGAAGCAGCTTTGGGACCAAAAGGTTGCCAGATTGATTCTCTGGACCAGTAGGAATGGCTGAAGTGCCCTTCAGCAAGGCACCTAACCCCTGGCTGCTCTGGGTATGTTGTATATCGCTTTGGGTGAAAGTGTCTGCTAAATGCCTGTAATGTAATTTTAGGGCTTTTTTTTAATTTAAAATCCACCAAGTATTTTATTTAAGGTATATATTTCTTCGGTCTTCATATAAAACGTAAAATCAGGACAATTTGTGATGTGTTATAGTATGTGACTACTAGTTTGCTCAGAGTTTAGGCTCACCCTGTAGCTTGACACAATAAAAGAAAACTACAGGGCCATATAATCATATTAAATATATCCTGTATTATTAAGTAATGGAAATGTACAACTCTTTATTATATTTTATCATATGCGCTTCTGTTATTCCAAGTGCACTGACTTTATGCTTGCCTTAAATTTCCCTTCTTCTCGAATTACACAAAAATGTTCAAGGCTTTTTTTTTTAAGAAAAAATAAAGAATTTGCAATCAGAACACAAGTGGAATAAAGAAAGTCCTCATGCATTTGCGTAAATCACAGATTTGAATATGCAGTCAGTGGGTAAAGTGCTAAGATATTGAAGGTGACTTTGGAGTGAGCTTGTTAACTACAGTGATGATGCCTCTAGCAAATTTCATTTGCAAAAAGATACAAAAGCCTGTCAGAGTACAGCCACTTTTCATGTGCCACTCCAGACAGAATATGAAACGTGACTTTGAAACCTGGTTATTTCTATAATAGATTAAGTCCTTAAACCTTGGTACATCATATAACTAAATAAACACTGTTTGAATTGAAAGTAGAGTAATACAGTACATAATTTAGGACTGTTTAATTTAATCATCAACATCATGCTCCATTAACACAGTGTCACAGATGAGTGTTGTAATTTCATGCAGCTGGTCACGGCAGCATTGCGTAATGGCTCCTGTTTTTACCTGGCCATACTCCTTCTCTAGGCAAATATGGAAATCAGTTCTTTAAAAAACAATGCAGTTGGCAAGGCGACAGGCAAAGGCAGCCTGCGCCATTTAGTCGTCCATTGTTTTCTTCAATCTTTACCATTCTGAGCCGAGATACACTTTTCATCCGAGTGCAGTGGGTGGAAAACAACTGAATACAGGCTACCTGTGGTTTTGAACCACAAACAGCCTCTGTTTCTGGGTACTGTTGATTTTCAGAGATCTGACTGCAGCAGCTTTAATTGCTGACTCATATAGAAACAACCAAAATAACCAATTTGCTTGAGTAAAATTGGTTGGTGCATGCTGGGCTGAAAATGAAGGAGACCAATGAAATATGACCTGTAAAGTCTTTGTTCATGACTCAAAAACAAGTAGGAGATGCACTTTATGAATAAAAAGAAAGATATGTGAATGGAACAATAATACACCATTGCACATACTACTACAATTTGATTATTGTGACATAGTACAAAAAGAACTATACTGTATACAATATTTCATAAAATCAATATTATTTGCAAGAATTTAAAAAAAAAAAAACTACCCCTAAGACTAACCTGAGAGACTAAGTCTGAAATTGTTTCCATGGAAACATGAAAAATTAAAATTTCTTAGTACGAAAAGGCACATCTACATCACCTTATTAACATGTATACCAAGTTTCAAATCCGTATCATGAATAGTTTTGGATATATGCTCTGGAAACGAACATTGCTCTTAGAAACTAAGTCAAAATCTATTTTTTATGTAAAAATTTGAAAAATACTTTTTTCAAAAATCCAAAATAGCAAAAGGCACCAGTTCACATGTTGCTTGATATATATACAAAGTTTCATGAAGATATCTTAAGTAGTTTTAAAAGATATGGCCTGGAAACGAAAACATGACCGGACGGACGGACGGAACCCGTTTCTATATCCCCCACCAAACTTCGTTTGGGCGGGGGATAATTAAGATGAAAAAGACTAAATCTTGTGTGCATAGATATTCAGCCCCTTTCGTATGAAATCCCTAAATAAGAGCTGGTCCAAGCAATTCACTTCATAAGTCACATAATTAGTTGATTAAGATCCACCTGTGTGCAATCAAAGTGTCACATGATCTGTCACATGATGTCTGTATAAATCAACCTGTTCTGGAAGGACCCTGACTCTGCAACACTACTAAGCAAGCAACATGAAAACCAAGGAGCACTCCAAACAGGTCAGAGACAAAGTTGTGGAGAAGTATAGATCAGGGTTGGGTTATTAAAAAAAATCCCAAACTTTGAATATCCCAGGAAACACCATTAAATCCATTATAGCAAAATGGAAAGAATATGGCACCACTACAAACCTGACAAGAGAAGGCCACTGACCAAAACTCACAGACCAGGCAAGAAGGGCATTAATCAGAGATGCAACAAAAACACCAACGATAACACTGAAGGAGCTGCAAAGATCCACAGCAAAGATGGGAGTATCTGTCCATAGGACCACTTTAAGCCATACACTCCACAGAGTGAGGCTTTATGGAAGAGTGGTCAGAAATAGGTCATTGCTTAAGAAAACACGTTTGGAGTTTGCCCAACAGCATATGGTAGACTCCCCAAAACACATGGAAGATGATTCTCTGGTCAGATGACTAAAATTGAACTTTTTGGCCATCATGGGAAATGCCATGTGTGGCACAAACCCAACACTTTCCATCACCCTGACAACACCATTCTTACAGTGAAGCATGGTGGAGGCAGCATCATGCTGTGGGGATGTTTTTCATCTGCAGGGACAGGGAAGCTGGTCAGGACTGAAGGAAAACCTGCTTGAGTCAGCCAGAGGTTTGAGACTGGGATGAAGGTTCATGTTCCAGCAGGACAATGACCCTAAACATACTGCTAAAGCTACACTGGAGTGGTTTAAAGGAAAACATTTAAATGTCTTGGAACGGCCTAATCAAAGCCCAGACTTCAATCCAATTGAGAATCTGTGGCATAACTTGAAGATCACTGTACACCAACATAACCCATCTAACTTGAAGGAGTTGGAGCAGTTTTGGCTTGTGGAATGGGCAAAAATCCCAGTGGCTCGATGTGCTAAGCTAATAGAGACATACCCCAAGAGACTTGCAGCTGTAATTGCAGGTGGCTCTATAAAGTATTGGCTTTTTTTTTTTTTTTTTTGGGGGGGGGGGGGGTTTGAATACCTATGCACACTCCTTAATTATTGTTTATGTCACAATAAAAGAAAAAACAATTTGCACCTTTAAAATGGTAAGCATGTTGTGTAAAAATGTTGGGTGCTAACCCCCCCCAAAAAAATCCATTTTACTTCAAGCTTGTGATGCAACAAAGCAGGACAAACACCAAGGGGAATGAATACTTTTGCAAGACACTAATTGCATGAATATTCAACCTTGTTGCTGTTAAAGCCCTAAATTAGTTCTGATGTAACCAGTCGTCCTCAGAAATCACAATCAGTTGAATGAAGTCAAAATATTATGTGATCTCAACATAATAAATATACCTGTTACTAGAAGGGTAGAAATGAATGGGTAGAAAGAGTATTAGGAACTGGAGAGATCCAAATCTCAAATGGGAGAAGGTGTTCGCATCACACTGAAGCATGATGGTGGTAGCATCATGTTGAATTACCCTTGGACTCTTGGTCACTATTATCTTTCCTGTAAAAATAAATAAATAAAAATAAAAAGATTTATCAGGGTTTCATCTCCTGTCAGTACGAGTGAAGAAAAGTATAATACTTAAAATGGACATGTTCCTGTTATTTCATTTACTTGATAAATGCTACCAATCTAATGAAGTCTAATAAAGAGTAGTCTCGTTGATGGGGAGGACATGATGTGAAATGCAATTTCAAGTGAAATGTACAGTTTCAAAAGTTGGGGGAAGTTCGCTGTTTTATTTCTGACGTAAAAATGAACAGTATTTAAAATATAACCCCAGCTTCCTAACAACTTCACTGTGGCGTGATGTATACTCACTGGCCACTTTAATAGGAACTTGTCGTTGATTCTAAGATCTCTGTTCTTAGCAGCAGGAGTGGAACCCAGTGTGGTTTTCTGCTGTTGCATCCTGAGATGCTTTTCGGCTCACCACGGTTGTAAAGAGTTGCTATGATTTATTATATTCTTCCTGGCAGTTCGAACCAATCAAGCCATTTTCCTCTGCCCTCTCTGATCAACAAGACGTTTCCATCAACAGAACTGACGCTTACTCAATGTTTTTGTTTTTCGCACCATTCTGTGTAAACTCTAGAGACTGTTGTTTGTGTGTGAAAACCCCAGGAGATCAGCAGTTTCTAAAATACTCAAACCAGTCCACCTGGCTCAAACCAACACCCATGCCACAGTGAAAGAAAGTCATACTTTGAGATCACAATTTTTCCCTTTCTGATGTTTGAAAATTGTGAACATTTACTGAAGCTCTTGATTTGTATCTGCAGGATTTGATGCATTGTGCTGCTGTCAAGGGATTGGCTGCATCAAACAGCAGGTGGATGGGTGTTCTTAATAAAGTGGCCAGTGAGTATATGTGACAAAGGCTTCTTTTTCATGTCACCAATTGAATTTGGGACTTTAGCTGATGAGGGTCAGCTGTCGTAAGGATTTAATTAATATAATACTTTTCACAAATCTTTTGAAATCCCAGCATGTGATTCCACACTCTCTTGAGGAACTAATCCTTTACTCCAGCATTTTTCTGATAAACTGCAGGACAAGTGCTGACTGGGGACACTGGCGTCTAGTATCCATCCATTTACATACTTGTATTCTGATACTGTGTGATACTTTAAGATGACAGTGAAGTACGGTACGTATTTTATATTAAATGATCAATGCAAAATGGTCTGTAATGTGCACTTTAACAGAAACTACAGAATCTTCCTAGAATAGTAACCTGACATAACCTGGTAAAATGTTCCAGAGAAATACTGGTGACTGCAATCGTTAAAAATAAGCTCTAGCATAGTGAACTGCACACACACAAAGGTATTTGCAAGTGTGGTACAGGGAAGTGAGCATGCAGGCAAATTGATGCGCACAAGAGCATTTCAGTTCTGCAAGCACTGAGCACCCAGACATGTGAGTTTCCTGTCTTCTTATTTGTCAGGATCTTACACGTTTGTTTGTGCTCATTTTTAATAACACTGTTCCGCATGCTCACGTCACTCATTCTCACGCTCTCTATTAATGCTGTAATGTAAAACTCATCACAAGGAGTTTATTTATACTGATTTCTGCCAACAGAGTTAAAGAAAATGTTGTGTGGCATGCATAAGGGTTTAATATTTAATACCATATACCATACCCAATAAAATTAGGTATTAATCCATAATGGTTTAATACCCAATACTTAATACCTCGCTCATTTTGACAAAGTTGGACAGGATTACAAACAAGATTAAAGCCGTTAGCGGGCTTGACGGGCCCTCGCATGCGTGGTTCCGCAACCCAGGACATTCCGCCACCCAACAAAACAGTCACATGTCATATATTCATCACATGTTCAAAGGTGATGTGCATGTTGCAAATGCCACGACTGCTTGACGGATGAAAGATAGACAGACAAAGACAAAGTGTGTGTGTGTGTGTGTGTGGTGTGTGTGTCTGTGTGTTTCTGTGGTGTGAAAATGTACATTTATATATGTACAAAACTATACATGTCTCCTCCTTATCTCTATCTCGTGTTGTAATCTTAAGTAATCTTAGCTTTCCTGTGTCTGCAGTGTGTGTGTGTGTGTGTGTGTGTGTGTGTGTACACATGCAGAGTTTTCATATGTCTGCAACAAAATGCACAATGATGGCAGGTCACTAGTGTGTGTGTGTGTGTGTGTGTGTGTGTGTGTACACATGCAGAGTTTTCATATGTCTGCAACAAAATGCACAATGATGGCAGGTCACTAGTGTGTGTGTGTGTGTGTGTGTGTGTGTGTGTGTGTGTGTGTGTGTCTGTCTGTCTGTCTGTCTGTCTGTTTGTCTGTCTGTCTGTCTGTCAGTCAGAGGGAGAGAGAGAGAGAGAGAGAGAGAGAGAGTGTGCTCATAGATGTTGCGTGTGCATGTGAGTGTGTACTCGTGAGAGAGTGTGTGTATGCATAAATATGCATATGACTGTGTGTATGAGTGTGCACAGAATTGTATATGTTACATCATCAGACTCACAATATCCAATATTTTGTAAAGTTTCATATCAATCCATTAATGAATTGAAATTTTTCCCCATTTCCTGCTTGGCCAGATGGTGGCGCTGTGCTAGGCATCTGAATTACACGTGAATATCATCACAAGCATAATACACAATATTTTGTAAAGTGTCAGATCAATCAGTTAAGGCATCGCCAATTTCTGGCACATTTCCTGCTTGGCCAGGTGGTGGCGCTATAACAGGCAGGCCTATTGGGTGTCAGGTTATCATCATAATCATAATATCTATTGAAGAAAGAAGTGTCCGACCATACAGTCAATGCACTGTGGATTTCTGACACATTTCTTGTTTATGTGGCGAGATATTAAAATCATAAGGCCATTTCAACATATTACAAGATATCAAAAATGTCAGCAACATCTTGGCATCATGTAGAACAAAGCTCACATGAATCTGATGAACCGTCTGGGAGGCGTATGTTAAAAATTACCATGTGTCCAAACACAAACCCAATTACCTCACTTCCTGTTGGGTGTGGCTAATGCAATGTATGTATGAAAAGTTGTTCATCTTGGGACGCACTACATACATACCGCATTTGGTATGCGTAGCTGAAACTATATGCCGATCCAAGGACTCCATGACATTAGGGGGCTCTATGAAGTCCCTGGGCCATGCCCGGGGCCAAACGTCTGTGGCTGAGTAGCAGTTACAATGACTGATGTGTGTATCAAATTTCATGACTTTTCGTGCATGGGAAATGCCTCCAAAAAAGCCAAGCATCACAAAAAAATAATAAGAATAATAATAGTGTGGTTCTGCAACCCAGGACATTCTGCCACCCAACAAAACAGTCACATGTCATATATTCATTAATGTTCAAAGGTGATGTGCGTCTCCTCCTTATCTCTATCTCACGCTGTAATCTTAAGTCATCCTAGCTTTCCTGTGTCTGCAGCGCGTGCGTGTGCGCGCGCGTGTGTGTGTGAGAGAGAGAGAGAAAGAGAGAGAACTCTGCCTGCACACACACACACACACACACATACAATAATAGTGACCTGCCATCATTGTACATTTTGTTGCAGACATATGAAAACTCTGCATGTACATTCATATGTCTGCAGCAAACTGCACAGTGATGGCAGGTCACTATTAGTGTGTGTGTGTGTGTGTGTGTGTGTGTGTGTGTGTGTGTGTGTGTGTGTGAGAGAGAGAGAGAAAAAGTGTGTGTGAAAGAGAGTGTGCTCAGATGTTGCGTGTGCATGTGAGTGCATACTTGTGAGAGAGAGAGAGAGAGAGAGAGAGAGAGAGAGAGAGAGAGAGTGTGTGTATGCATAAATATGCATATGACTGTGTGTATGAGTGTGCACAGAATTGTATACATCATCAGACTCACGATATCCAATATTTTGTAAAGTTTCAGATCAATCCATCAATGAATTGAACATTTTTTCCCCATTTCCTGCTTGGCCAGATGGTGGCGCTGTGCTAGGCATCTGAATTACACATGTGAATATCATCACAATCATAATACACAATATTTTTGAAAAGTGTTAGATCAATCAGTTAAGGCATTGCCAATTTCTGGCACATTTCCTGCTTGGCCAGATGGTGGCGCTATAACAGGCAGGCCCATTGGGCGTCAGGTTATCATAATCATAATATCTAGTGAAGTAAGAAGTGTCCGACCATACAGTCAATGCACTGTGGCTTTCTGACACGTTTCCTGTTTATGTGGCAAGATATTAAAATCATAAGGCCATTTCAACATATTACAAGATATCAAAAATCCCTTCACAATTTAATATCAGCGACATCTTGGCATCACGTATAACAAATTTCACATGAATCTCATGAACCGTCTAGGAGGAGCATGTTAAAATTCATCATGTGTCAAAACACACATATTCAAAACCCTATTCTTTCCTTGACCAGTTGGTGGCGCTATACCAGACAGGCATATTGGGCATCTAGATGTCATAACAAATCACATTCTCTAATAACCTGAAAGGTTTCAGCCAAATCATTAAATGTATTATGACTTCATGACACATTTCCTGTTTATGTGGCGAGTATTAAAATTCATAATATTGCCATTTCTGTGAGTGTGAATGGTTGTCTGTGTCTATGTGTCAGCCCTGTGATGACCTGGCGACTTGTCCAGGGTGTACCCCGCCTTTCGCCCGTAGTCAGCTGTGATGGGCTCCAGCTTGCCTGCGACCCTGTAGAAGGATGGGGCGGCTAGAGATAATGAGATGAGATGAGATATTGCCATTTCAACATATTACAACATATCAAAAATCCCTTCGCAATTCAACATCAGCAATATCTTGGCATCGCGTTTGCCAAGTTTAACATGAATCTGATGAACCGTCTAGGAGGAGTATGTTAAAAATGACCATGTGTCCAAACGCATATAAGCCCAATTACCTCACTTCCTGTTGGGCGTGGCTAATGCAATGTATATATGAAAGTTGTTCGACTTGGGACGAACTACATACGTACCGAATTTGGTGTGTGTAGCTGAAACTATATGCCAATCCAAGTACTCCATGACATTAGGGGGGCACTATGAAGTCCCTGGGCCACACCCGAGGCCAAACGTCTGTGGCTGAGAAGCGGTTACAATGACTGATGTGTGTATCAAATTACATGAGTTTTCATGCATGGGAAATGCCTTTAAAAAAGCCAAGCGTGACAGAAAAATAAGAAGAAGAAGAAGAAGCTTCCTTTGAAAAACAATAGGGTCTTCGCACCGAATGGTGCTCGGGCCCTAAATATTAGAGGGACAGGACATGTAGGACGGCTTGGAGGCAAAGTGAGAGAGGAGAGATTGAGATGGTTTGGACATGTACCATCGGTTAACAGTAGCCTGTCACAGAAAAGGCATTAAGGCTACGTTGACACTGCAGGCTGAAGTGACTCAAATCCGATCTTTTCGCCCATATGTGACCTGTATCCGATCTTTTATTGACAATATGAACGACACAGATCCGATTTTTTCAAATCCGACCCAGGCCGTTTGGATATGTGGTCCTAATTCCGATTCCTATCCGCTCTTTTCATATGCGACTTCAGTCTGAACCGCCAGGTCGCATTCATCCAACTTACACGTCATCAACAAGCCACAAACGTCACTATTCTGCGCTGAAGTAGGCGGCGGGTCTCTCAAAAAAAGTTACAACAACATGGCGCATAATCACGGGCGCAGATAGAGGGTGGGACTCGTCCCACCCAGATTTAAATTCACCTCGCTCGGTCCCCCCCACTTATAGGGAGGAAAAAACGTCTATGCTGTCTTTCTTTGCATAAGGCAAACCTCACGGAAAAATCAAAAGACTAATTACCATTCGGTTTATTGAGGTGCACGGCAGTATATACATAGTTGCAACAACTCACATAAAACAAAGACTGATATTCGGTTGGTTGAGCTGCGCAGACTGCACAGGTTGCGAGCTCGAGCTTGGTTGTTATGGTAACCCACAACAAGTTTGACAGGCATATCGGGGTTGGGGTTGGTTTGCTGGCAGCTTTGTCCCCCCCAGTTTTTTGTCCCCCCCAGTTCAAAAAACGTATCTGCGCCCCTGCGCATGACATCAATGCGAGGGACGCTTCGGGCTGTGAAGGTTCTGAATCTTCTCAATGGAAGGACGCAGAGGTTAGGGAGCTGATTTCCATTTGGGGGGATACAGCTATTCAAGCTAGATTGGATGGGTCATACCGCAACCGGGCGGTTTTACTTCCGTAAACACTGGCCATGCTCACTGCGTGTGACGTCGTCGTATCCTGCAATGCGCATGTGGAACACTTTTAGGTCGCTTTTCGTTCATACTGAGGATCACATACAAGTTGCATATATTTGTTAATGTGAACGACCTCACAAAAAAATCGGATTTCACAAAAAAATCGGAATTGAGCATTAAGCCTTGCAGTGTGAACGTAGCGTAAGTAATGGAGACTGCAAATTTCTGGGGTCAAATGTACAAAGTAATGGAGGGTGCAAAAGAGAAGTGAAGAAGAGAGAGCAATCAGATTGGAATGGAAGGAGGGAGTGTCAGGAGTGATTTGTGACAGAAGATTGAGTGAAAGGGAAAAGTGTACAAGACAGTAGTAAGTCCAGCTATGGTGGATGGTTTGGAGACAGTGGCACTGACAAAAAGACAGGAAGCTGAACTGGAGGTAGCAGAGCTGAAGATGTTGAGATTCTCACTGGGAGTGATAAAGTCAGACAGGATTAGAAATGAGCATATTAGAGGGACAGGACATGAAGGACAGCTTGGAGGCAAAGTGAGAGTGGTGAGATTGAGATGGTTTGGACACGTACAGAGGAGAGATCCAGGGTATACTGGGAAAAGAATGCTGGAGATGGAGTTGCCAGGTAGCAGGAAAAAAGGAAGACCAAAGATGAGATTTATGGATGTGGTGAAGGAGGACATGAGGAGTTGGTGCTACACAAAAAGATATAGAGGACAGCAGGAGATGGAGGGACATTATCCGCTGTGGTGACCCCTAATAGAAACAGCCTATGGTGATGAGTTGTTGCTCATCTTGGTAATAGTCTCAATATTGGGATTGATGATTACCAAAGAACATACTCAGCCTGAAAAAAATTGTATTGGTGCATCCCTCATGCTGACCTTTGTCGGAAATTGTACAACCAATATAACATTACATAGAAATACGTATATGAACCATATCATGCAATGTAATTGTAGCTGCAGTACAGCTGAGCTGTTTGCATCTGCTCCAGAGTCCTCAGGCTGTATTCTCATGTCACAGATCCCCATCTAACGCACAGACAGTGAAGACCAAGAGCCCTGGGATGAGCACAGGAGAGTGCTCAGCATCAGCTCTGGGGTACAAATGTATAGGAGAGTATTCACTGAAGCAAGGATGGTATGAAGTGCACTCCTTTAGAGTAAAAAAAAAAGTCCCTTCCACACTAGATCTTCCCAGGCAGTCTCCTGTCCCAGTACTAACCAGCTCTTTGAGGCACATGGGTGTGGCACCGATCTCATAGTCCTCAGCTTCTCACATATACAGCCAGGGTTACAGTGGGGGGGCAAGTTCTTTGGTAACTGCGAGAGTTTGACTTCCCTACTCACATCTGTTATGGCAGTAGGTACCATTTTTGAGATGGTCTTTGGTATGGCCCGACCACGAGTAGAACTCGCGATCTCCCAGTCAAGAGACGAATACACTAACCATTAGGCCAACTCGCAGTCCTCTTTAGAATATCCCTGTATTTATGATATTACAGGCCATGCATCTTTCAACTCTTTCTGATTGACAGTGTCTTGTTCTTCAACCCAGGTGAAGGAACTGATGGGGTTGTATTTGCATTCTCTGGTCTAAGGTTCTGACCCCTGACCACATCTGAGGATGCCATGGGTGTAGGCTCATCAAATCCAGCTGAATAAGGAGAGAGTGCACATCCCACCCATGAGAAACAGGTCTGAATGCTGCCTTAGGCAGTACACAGGACACATGAATAAATCAGCTGGCATAACTAAACCTGGTTAGAGTACAAAGCACACTTTCTCATGTTATTCTTAGGGACTGAACTGCATTGCTTTAAAAATTCCACAATAAACCATACAATAATATGTTATTATATGACTAGTGTCCTGTCCAGGGTTTACCCTGCCTCTTGTCCAAAGTCAGCTGGGATTGGCTCCAGCTTCCCCCGTGACCCTGATGGGCAAGCGGTACAGAAGATGGATGGATGGTGTAACAAATGTGTTTTCAGTCAATGAGCCTCTGCCCTACAAAGAAGAAAACAAAGCAGAGAAAAAGCAAGCAGAGGCAAGAAAGACAGAAAATGAACTACCGCCAGAAGCTGATTCTGCTGAAGACAGAGATCGCCAAGCTGAAAGAAAATCCCCAAATGGAGTCGCTACATCAGCAGGTTGATTGTATGTTGCAGTCAGTGCAGGAAATCCAGCTGAATGAGCACAACACCACCAGATGGCTTCAGTCACATCTCTGCAACAACAGAGATTATCTCCAGCAGACCAAATATATGATGTGAATGCTTGTTCAGTCTTGGGTGAAAGATCTTTAGCTTAAAAGATTTTCCATACTTGCTCTAAAACTATGATGTTGGGAAGCTTTAGTTAGCTCTAGTCTTTGTCTTAACCAGAGATTAGCTTCATGCTGTCTCTGATGATAATACAAGAATTGTAGCTCCTCTTTGATAGCTTTTGATACACGATTGTGCTTTTATCTCATTTTTATTTCTTGTAAGTGTTATCATCTTGGCAAATCTTAATCAAATAAACCGAAACACCTAGAGAGGGTGATTCGTATACCTTACCTCTGGCTTGAGTTTGTTTTTTCTCAGAAGAAATTCTGTTCTGTTCTCACAGACTTTACACAGGAACATCAAAGATAAGTTGTAATTCTGTCGTAACCCTTCTTTGCTGTGCTGTAGCTAATTCAAAGCTGTGAACAAATCTTAACACCAAGCTGGCCTGGTGGTGAGTGTGCCCGCCTCTCAACCGGGAGATCATGAGTTCTCTTCGTGGTTGGGTCATACCAAAGACCATCATAAAAAATGGTACCTACTGTACCATTTTGGCAAGGCACACTGCAATACAGATGCGAGTGGGGAGTCAAACTCTCACAGTTCCCAGAGGACTAGCCCCCCACTGTAACCCTAGCTGTAGCTGAGAGGCTGAGGGCTATAGAAGTGGAGATCGAAGCCACCCAGTGCAGCCTGGTTAGTATTGGGATGGGAGACTGCCTGGGAAGAACAGGTTCTGGCACAGGAAGGACTAACATTTTTTTTTTAAATAAATCTTAAGATGGGGTAATTTGGGGTTGTACAGCACAATGGATAGCTGGAATTTGTTCAATTTTCTTTTCTCTATGTCAAAGACATCACATCACCTTCTCAGTGGGAGACATCATGACTGATTTCCTCACATCCTTTTTTTTTTTGGCCAAGTTGATTTAACTGCCCCTGCAGCACATCTAATGTCTTTCACAAAGCACACAAAAGTGTGTCTGAGTAATTTTATTGAATATCTTTACACTGACTAGATCTATAACTGTGAAAAACTCTTTTGGTAAATGTCATCCAGGGAAGGTGATGACATTTCCTGCCCTTTCCTGCAGGGCAGCTCTTCTCACAGCTTCAGATGCTCTGCCCATGACCCAGCATGTTCACAAGCTTTAGAAACTTGAAAGCTACAATCATGGCTCAGTTTCTCATCAGTTGAACTGGTAGAGTGAGTGTTCAGTATGTTGCTTGTTTCATTTAACGAGGATCTACTACAGCTCACTTACTGATCTGTACAAGATGAGGAAACTGAGCAGGAAGTGTGGATCATTTCCTTTTCAAAATGTTTTCTTACTTATCAAAGCTCAATGTTTAAGAGTAGCTCTTTTTTTTTTAAATGGACATAGTAACACCAATAATGAGACCATCAATGACAGCGTAGCTCACTTCGGCCCTGTCTAGTCCAGAAGGAACAATCTAAAGTGAGCCACAAATCAGTGTTGCAAGCTATATACACTATATATCGAAGCTATATCCACCCTAAGAATACCTAACTATTTGCCAGAAAGAATTCAAAACGACGAGGAATTGAACGAGAAGAGATTATTGTTGAACTGTTCATTAAGGGTTAATTAGTCCATAACTTCATTAATAATTGTAATGAAGCAAATCTGGGTAGAAGTTATATGCACCCTAGGTACCTCTACCTTCATGCCAGAAAGAATCAAAATCGGTGAAGAATTGAGGGAGTAGTAGTGATTTGTGTGGAAACTGCTCATTAGGGCTTAATTACGCCATATCTTCATTATTAATTGCCATTATGCAAATTTGGGTAGAAGCTATATGCACCCCAGGCAGACCTACCTTCCTGCCAAAAAGAATAAAAATTGGTGAAGAATTGAGAGAAGAAGAAGCAATTTTTGTGAAATGTGGACAACACCAGCTGGACGACAGACAATATATGCTAGCATAAACTCATCGCATGTCGGCCAGATGAGCTAACAAATCAGGCACAAGGTTGTGCGACGTGGCCTGACATAAGCCGGAACAACTGTTTCCATGAAGAAGTCAATTATTTTCCTATAACATCATGTCCTAAAGTGTATTATTCCTCTCTTTTTGTAGTTCATTTATAATTTACATTACACCAGCTATAAACAGTTGTTCTGTCACTTTCTCTTAAAGATAATAAGCCAAATACTGAGATTTTTTCTCATCTCATCTCATTATCTCTAGCCGCTTTATCCTTCTACAGGGTCGCAGGCAAGCTGGAGCCTATCCCAGCTGACTACGGGCGAAAGGCGGGGTACACCCTGGACAAGTCGCCAGGTCATCACAGGGCTGACACATAGACACAGACAACCATTCACACTCACATTCACACCTACGGTCAATTTAGAGTCACCAGTTAACCTAACCTGCATGTCTTTGGACTGTGGGGGAAACCGGAGCACCCGGAGGAAACCCACGCGGACACGGGGAGAACATGCAAACTCCGCACAGAAAGGCCCTCGCCGGCCCCGGGGCTCGAACCCAGGACCTTCTTGCTGTGAGGCGACAGCGCTAACCACTACACCACCGTGCCGCCCACTGAGATTTTTTATATATATAAAATGTCAATAAGCCAGTTTCTTACAGGAAACCACAAAACACAAAGTCCTCCTTCCTGAAGACTTTCCCATGGTGGAAAACCTACTGACTCTTATGGCCCTTTTCCACTACCCTTTTTCAGCTCACTTCAGCCCAACACGGCTCGCGTTTCGACTACCTCAGAGCAGCACGACTCAGCTCACTTCAGCCTTACTCAGCACCCAAAACTTGCACGGTTTTGCAGTGAGGCTGAAGTGAGCCAAACCGAGCTGATTGGGGCTAGGGGCATGAGGAGACACTCCCCTGTGCACTGATTGGTGAGGAGGAGTGTCCTCACATGCCCACACACGCCCCGCGAGCACGCTGGGATCTTTAAATAACCACCATCTGTAAACACCGTAAACCCGGAAGAAGAAGAATTACGACGAAGAAGAAGAAGATCAGCAAGAAAAGAAGATGGAAGACCAACCCAAGTGAGGAAAGGCCAGCCAGTGGTCCATCATGGAGACACAGATGTTTCTCTGTGTTGTGGCTGAGGAGCACATTCAGAAAAATCTCGACGGTGCTACGTGTAATGAGAAGGTGTTCCAGGAGATATCCCGGCTGATGTCGGAACACGGTTATCCCCGCACCGTGGTTCAGTGCCAGGATAAACTGAAGAAACTGAAGAGTGAATATAGGCAAGTGAAGGACCACAACGGACAAAGTGGGGCTAGCCGCAAGCGGTGGAAATGGTACGACCAGATGGACGCTATCTACGGCCACCGTCCGGCGAACCAGAGGGACACAGGTCTTGACACCACAATGTCTTTGTTGGAGGCGATAGATAATGGTAAGTCACGTTTCAGTTATTTTGAGTTACCAATAGCTGCTAGACTTGGTTCGGTTTTAAACACATTAACAACGAATGCATAGGACACTACACACCAAGCGGTATTGCAGTGTTGTGATGTGTGAACTACTATGTGTGTGTCTTTTACTCTGCCATTTTGAGTTAGCAATAGCTGTTACACGGTGGTGCGGTTTTTAACACAACAACGAATGCATAGGATACTGCATACCAAGCAGTATTGCAGTGTTGTGATGTGTGAACTACGTGTGTGTCTTTTGCTCTGCCATTTTGAGTTAGCAATAGCTGTTACACATTGGTGCGGTTTTTAACACAACAACGAATGCATAGGATACTACATACCAAGCAGTATTGCAGTGTTGCCATGTGAGAACCACATGTGTGTCTTTTGCTCTGCCATTTTGAGTTAACAATAGCTGTTACACGTTGGTACAGTTTTTAACACAACAACGAATGCATAGGATACTACATACCAAGCAGTATTGCAGTGTTGCCATGTGAGAACTACGTGTGTGTCTTTGGCTCTGCCTTATTTCATACACCTTTTTTTTCTCCCCCAAAAGACTTGGTTGAGGAGGAGTCCGCCTTGGAACTGGCGTCTACCTCGGAACAGTACGAAAACGTTACTCCCTCCCCGTCTGCAGACTTCACGCCTGCAGGAGTTTCGACACCAGCGTCGGAACCGCAAGTGCTGGCTGTGAGCGCTCCGTGTCCTCATGCTGGTATGTGCAAACTAAACATACATCTTGTCTTGCTGTCACAATGAATTGCCTGAATAATTTTACGTGTACAATTCCATTGACTTGTATTCTGGGTTGCAACACAACGCATTTCAACAGTAGCCACTTCACAAGTGATCACAATACTTCTGGGTACTCAAATCAAACCCAGTCACACCACCAGAAACACTCTGCCACTCCTGTAGAAAATCAGGCATAACATGAAGACATACAGCATTGTAATCTCTAACAAAAGTGAGCTGGCCAGCCTACATTATGTTTGGTATGGTCTCACTGGTTGCAAAGGAATCACTGCATGAAAAATGTCTACTGCCCCCCATTTATATGTTTCTCTTTGAATGTCTCCATTGTTTAGGAAAGAGGAAAAGGAGCTTATTCCAGGAACAGGGCATTGTCCTGCGTGAGCTGCAGCCGTCCGCAGAGGCCCAGCGCGAACGCCATGAGGCGCAGCGTGTGGCCCAGCGCGAACAGCGTGAGGCACGGCGTGAGGCCCAGCGAGAACAGCATGAGGCCTGGCGTGAGGCCCATCGGGAACGCCTCTTTGAGCTGATGTTGGAAGACTCCCGTGCTGCGAGGGAGTTAGAATTTGCCGCACGAAGCCACCAGGCAGCTCAGTCTGAAGCCTTTGGGCAAGCACTACTCGGGGTGTTGGACCGGATGGCGCAGGCGATGGCTGACAGGAACCGGACATCGCAGCTGTAGTGGCACTACAAACCCCTGACTCTGGGTTCCCTGATCCCTGACTACTGCCTTTGCACAATGCATAGTCCACTGACTATTGCACAACGCACTTGTATATAGTTCATGCCCATGTATATAGTTTGCACTATTCACCATCGTCGTTGTGTTTCGTTGTTATTGTATGTTTGTGTCATTTGAATCACTTAAATTTTGCACCTTATTTTTAATTGCACGTGTTATGGTCACTGGTGCGGCACGGTGGTGTAGTGGTTAGCGCTGTCGCCTCACAGCAAGAAGGTCCGGGTTCGAGCCCCGTGGCCGGCGAGGGCCTTTCTGTGCGGAGTTCTCCACGTGGGTTTCCTCCGGGTGCTCCGGTTTCCCCCACAGTCCAAAGACATGCAGGTTAGGTTAACTGGTGACTCGAAATTGACCGTGAGTGTGAATGGTTGTCTGTGTCTATGTGTCAGCCCTGTGATGACCTGGCGACTTGTCCAGGGTGTACCCCGCCTTTCACCCGTAGTCAGCTGGGATAGGCTCCAACTTGCCTGCGACCCTGTAGAACAGGATAAAGCGGCTAGAGATAATGAGATAAGATGAGATGGTCACTGGTGAGAGTTTTAATAAACAGTTGTGTTTTACAGAAAAAAAACAAAATGCCTTGTGTCATAAATGTATTGACCTGATTCATAATGTGGCAATGAACCCAGCTAACCTGACAACAGGTTTCTGAATCTTGCATTGAACCATCCATTACTTAATGGGGGGACCCCAGGTGACCTGACCGCTTGACCTTATCAATCTCACAATGAACCTGCCTAATACCCCTGTAATGTGTCATTTACAACCCCAAAACATTCAACCCATACTTAAGTTGGAGAATTATGCAAAGACAACAACTTATTTCTTGTTCTAGACATGATTTTAGCAGCTCAATTGTAGGTTTCTTCTTCATCATGTTTTCGCTTGACCTCAGGTGACCTGACTTCAGGGTTATCAATCTCACTATGAACCAGCCTAATGTCCCTGTAATGTGTCATTTGCATCATCTTCAGTAGACAAAAAGGGGGGGTGTGGCTCACACTTGACCTCAGGTGACCTGACTCCAGGGTTATCTAAACATCTGCATTGCTGAGGTTATTTATTTTTTATTTAGCTTTTATTTATTTATATTTTTTTTATCCTCTCTGTTTTATTAACTTTATAGGCCTAGTTATTCTGCTTAATTTATTTTTGTCTACATCCATGTATTTTCTTCATCGGTTATCCTGATTTTTGTGGATTTGTTAGATTAACTCACAATGAACCAGCCTAATGTCCCTGTAATGTGTCATTTGCATCATTTTCAGTAGACAAAGGGGGGCCCTCACATTTCACCTGACTCCAGGTAACCTGACCACAGGGTTATGAGGCCCCTTATGAACGACCCCTGTAATGAGCCCAGGGGACAAAATACAAATGCCGCTTTTCCACTACCAACGCGGCTGAGTCGGGCTGAGCCGTGCCGTGCTGAGTTGGGCTGAGTCGAGCTGAGTGGGGCTGTTGGAGTTGCATTTCGACTACAATCGCGCTGAACCGTGCTGGCTGGAAGTGGGTGGACACATTGGGTGGAGTTAGCGAAAGTGGGTGGACGTCACGTGATGTCGTTAGGCGGCGCAAACAGTGACATCAGTGACCTTTTAAGCGGTAGTCTCACGACCCGGATAGTAAACAATAAACATGGGGGACATGGAGTCGTTAGTGTTGCTGGTCTTGGTGCTGTGGCTTGTTGTCACCGACAACGCCAACAGATACTGGCAAGAGCGTATAGATGAGGCGAGGCGCATAAGGCTTCATAATTCTCGTAATTCGTAATTCTCCTTCTTCCGGGTTTACGGTGTTTACAGATCCCAGCGTGCTCGCGGGGCGTGTGTGGGAGTGTGAGGACACTCCTCCTCACCAATCAGTGCACAGGGGAGTGTCTCCTCACGCCCCTAGCCTCACTCAGCTCGGTTTGGCTCGCTTCAGCCCTACTCCAAAACCGTGCGAGTTTTGGGGGCTGAGCAGGGCTGAAGCGAGCCGAGTCGTGCTGTTCTTAGATAGTCGAAACGCGAGCCGTGTCGGGCTGAAGTGAGCTGAAGCGAGCTGAAGTGAGCTGAAAAAGGGTAGTGGAAAAGGGCCAAAAGTGTTTGTGTAGAATATGTTTTAAGATCATTGTATTTATGTTTGAATTGAGATAGTATGTGATAATGTGCATGTTACACATGCATTTCATAAGCGCCGGAAAATGGCAGCTTTGACTGCCAACATAAATATACATGATTAAAGACCATCACAGAGGCACCGAGTCAATCAGAATTGAAGATGTGGAGGGATTAGTTATTACATAAAAATATTGAATGACCAAGATTGCACGTACATAAAAGTAATTGAGACCTACATCTGTAATGAAAATCATAGTTTGGGTTTATGAGATCATGGGATGCTCATTGTCTGTAAACATACTCTGACACTCCAACAGTTACAGATGGTGAAAACTTGACCATGAAAACAATGCTTCATATGTGCACTTGATATTTGCCTCTTCGTGTATCGTGAATGCTGCACTATGAGACAAACCAAATATATGTTGCGATGTCACTAAAAGCTGAAATCAAAACGCAGATGGATCTATTGCATTGGTGTTTTATTCAAAGATTGAAGGCACATTAAAAAAAAAAAAAGGGCTGTGCCCATGCGCAAGTAGTGGGTGGACAACATCACTGAGGAGAGGGCAGGAAAACTGCAACACCGGTATCATCAGCAATAACAAAAATTTTACTATATACATACAGGAAGTGTTACTTCACATTCACATTTAACTGTTTGACAACAAGTAATGCATCAACCCCTCCCGAACATCTCTGCCCTCCTCTTCAACCTCTTGTGGCCCTGCAACACCTGGCAGTGGCAATGCTACTGCTGCAGGGTCCCACTCTGTATCGTATCTTTCACCATGACTTTCACATAGGTTGTGAAGAGCACAGCAAGTCACCACCATGGACCTCACCAGTGAGAGATCACAGTCATTCCTTTTCAGCAGACAACGCCACCTCCCCTTCAGTCTTCCAAAGGCATTTTCAACAACAACTCGACCTCGGCTGAATTTCCGGTTGAATGTCTGCTGTTCTGGAGTGAGTCGCCCTGTGTCTTGAAATGGCTTCAGGAGCCAATTCTGCAAAGGGTATGCTGAGTCTCCTAAGATGTAGTACCCGACATTGACCCCGCCAATGTTCCTGGTGTGAGCAGGAAAGTGGTTTCCTCGGGTGGCAAGCTCCCACATGGTTGACAATCTCAGAACCCTGGCATCATGCAAGCTCCCTGGCATTCCAGCAAAAACATTCCAGAAGAGGCCCTTACCATCGACAACACCTTGCAAGATAATAGAGTGCCAGCCTTTGTGGTTAAAATAGTCACAGTGATAGTCTTGTGGAGCAATGATGGGTATATGAGACCCATCAATCGCACCAACACAATGTGGGAGACCCCATCTGCTCTCATAATATGCTGACATCTCAGCAAACTTCTCCTGGTTTGGAAACCGGATTAGTTCGGGCACCAACAGCGCCTGTGCTGCAGCACAGAAGTCTTGCACACATCGACACACAGACGGGATGCTGACTCCAAAAAGATGCCCAACCGACCTGTATTCAGAGCCAGTAGCAAGCTTCCAAAGCGCAACAGCCACTCTCTTTTTTAAAGGCATGCATCTTTGAAAGGTCGTGTCTTGCAACTTCATAGCTGGACGTAGTTTGTCGCAAAGGTAATCGAATGTCTCCTCGGACATCCAGAAGTTTTCAATCCACTGCGCTGTACTGAAACTGGGCACAATTGCATCCCACCACTCAGATGTCCGGTTGAACGACCACACTGAAGGAGTGCGGCGTGTTCCAATAACCGCCTGAAATGCACACAACACAACACATTTTAGTACTTCACGCCGACTTATAATGTTGTTGCGCTATACGAGACAGGGTGGAAAGCTAGAAATTTAACTGTTAGCTTACCATTACACGTTGTCTCTTGCTAGCAAGCTCGAACTCCGTGTCAGAAACTGTTCCATCGTCTGTGTCTGTGTCGTCCGTGTCGTCCGTTTCATCTGTGTCCTCGTCATCTTCATTGAGAAGGAATTGAAGAAGTTCCCTCTCTTTCTGAAGCCTTATGCGCCTCGCCTCATCTATATGCTCTTGCCAGTATCTGTTGGTGTTGTCGGTGACAACAAGCCACAGCACCAAGACCAGCAACACTAACGACTCCATGTCCTCCATGTTTATTGTTTACTATCCGGGTCGTGAGACTACCGCTTAAAAGGTCACTGATGTCACTGTTTGCGCCGCCTAACGACATCACGTGACGTCCACCCACTTTCGCTAACTCCACCCAATGTGTCCACCCACATCCAGCCAGCACGGTTCAGCGCGGTTGTAATCGAAATGCAACCCCAACAGCCCCGCTCAGCTCGACTCAGCCCAACTCAGCACCGCACGGCTCAGCCCAACTCAGCCGCGTTGGTAGTGGAAAAGCACCATTACTAATGGGCCTTTTCCACTACCCTTTTTCAGCTCACTTCAGCCCAACATGGCTCCAGGGGTGATAGCGTTCCGGCGTGCCGCGTCGGATTTCCGGCGCGCCGTGGCTGGGGAAAAAAAAAAATCTAGTTCGCCCATTGTCCTGTGTCATTCTGAGATGCGCAGATAGACAGTAAAGGGAATTCCGAATTCCCTTTACTGTCTATCTGCGCATCTCAGAATGACACAGGACAATGGGCGAACTAGATTTTTTTTTTTTCCCCAGCCACGGCGCGCCGGAAATCCGGCGCGGCGCCGGAACGCTATCACCCCTGCGGCTCGCATTTCGACTACCTCAGAGCAGCACGACTCAGCTCACTTCAGCCTTACTCAGCACCCAAAACTTGCATAGTTTTGCAGTGAGGCTGAAGTGAGCCAAACCGAGCTGAGCGGGGCTAGGGGCGTGAGGAAACACTCCCCTGTGCACTGATTGGTGAGGAGGAGTGTCCTCACATGCCCACACACGCCCCGCGAGCACGCTGGGAACCACCATCTATAAACACCGTAAACCCGGAAGAAGAAGAATTACGACAAATTATGCACCTCGCTTCATCTATACGCTCTTGCCAGTATCTGTTGGCGTTGTCGGTGACAACAAGCCACAGCACCAAGACCAGCAACACTAATGACTCCGTGTCCTCCATGTTTATTGTTTACTCTCCGGGTCGTGAGACTACCGCTTAAAATGTTACTGATGTCACTGTTTGCGCCGCCTAACGACATCACGTGACGTCCACCCACTTTCGCTAACTCCACCCAATGTGTCCACCCACTTCCAGCCAGCACGGTTCAGCGCGGTTGTAGTCGAAATGCAACGCCAACAGCCCCACTCAGCTCGACTCAGCCCAACTCAGCCGTGTTGGTAGTGGAAAAGCCCCAAAAGTGCTGTCACTGGAGACTCCTTCCAGAAATGTGAAAGAAATGTTTTTTTAAAGTAAATAAATGCTACCATATCAATCATTATACTAAAAAAATAATAATTTGTGTATTATAATTGGGCGTAGATTATGTGGAGCACGTTAGGTGGTTCTAAGTCTTTCTGAATAACCTGTTTCTATAGAAACAATAACATATTAGAACAAGTGCATTGATATAAACTTTTGCTGGAGTTATAGCCAGAACTACTGTCAGAGCTGCAGTTATAGAAAAGTAACGAACACCTTCTGACCAATCAGAATTGAGAATTCAACAGCTGAATACAGGACAGAAAGGCGAGTGTGATGCCATCTGGTATGATGCCAGTCTCTTGAAGACTTGGTCCACCCTCCGATACAGAATAGTCAAGGCCCAGGGACAGAGTGAGCACTTGACAGCTGATGTACACTGGAATTTATTTAGAGATCATAAGCACTGAGTGGGAAACAGTGACGCCCCAGGAAATGAGCGTATGGTTAAAAACCAGGGGTCACATTTAATTGCACGCAGGGACACAGACTTGATAAACAACAAATTCCTAGTGCAAAATCCCAAGAATATATCAGTGGACAGGCTCCATGCTGACAGCACAAAAGGAAAATACCACATTCTAATGTACTCTGATTTAAAAATAAATAAATAAAATAAAAAAAAAGCCCACTCTTTTTTTTCCCATTGACTTTCCTATTGGAGGCGGCACGGTGGTGTAGTGGTTAGCGCTGTCTCCTCACAGCAAGAAGGTCCGGGTTCGAGCCCCGTGGCTGGCGAGGGCCTTTCTGTGTGGAGTTTGCATGTCCATGTGGGTTTCCTCCGGGTGCTCCGGTTTCCCCCACAGTTCAAAGACATGCAGGTTAGGTTAACTGGTGACTCTAAATTGACCGTAGGTGTGAATGTGAGTGTGAATGGTTGTCTGTGTCTATGTGTCAGCCCTGTGATGACCTGGCGACTTGTCCAGGGTGTACCCCGCCTTTCGCCCGTAGTCAGCTGGGATAGGCTCCAGCTTACCCGCGACCCTGTAGAAGGATAAAGCGGCTAGAGATGATGAGATGAGACTTTCCTATTGGCTCATCAAGCTCAAGTTTTTGGGTCATTCTAGAATTCGAGGTACATTTTACATCCACGGGATAAACTTTGTTATTTTCCACAAAATAAATCTTTACTGAATCAGTTCTGAACAATAATGCAAATGATGACAAACTTTCGCCAGTAGCAGTGCTTGATGTACATTTTAGACGCAATTTATCCATAAAACATTAACTGACTCCCACCCCTCCCCCCACATTACCTGCCGTCTTCGACTCCTGATTCATCCATTCAACTGGAATAAATATGAAGTGATTCAGTCCAACAATATGTTTTTTGGGGCTTATTCTGTTAACTGTTGTAAAATTAATTGCATGGAAAGTATTTTCTGTATTATGTGAAATTTCAGTAATTTTTTTAAAATCCGTCCTAATGTTCTTGTCAACTCTGTTGTAAAACCGCATAAAATCCACAAAGACTTAATAATGCACATGATACTTGCACCAAGTGAGGTCACTTCCTCTGGTGGGAAACTTCAGAAAAGCAGCAAGGCGTCATGTTTCTTCTCTCGTTAATTTGAACAAAATTGAGGATTTTACACCAACAGGAGATTAATTATTCGTCAAATCTGTTATCGTGATACCTAAGTGAATCTCTCACTCGTTTTTAAAAAAAAAAAGAATATGATTAAATACCATAAAATTGTTTTTATACATGCCCTGTGGTAGCTGGTTTGAGGATAGCATGTGGAGTTAAGACATAAAAATGGTGGAAAGCGTCAACTCCGTTACCATCAATTCTGTTGATGGATTGCCCAGTTTGACGACAACAGAGTTGACAATGACAGACAGGGCCGACACTTGAAATGTACCCACAATTATAGAATAGGCCACATACATTCATGGAGAAAAAGTTGGTGCAAAGTGAAAGAAAATGCTGCACGAAGCAGATGAACATCTTTCAGGTCTCGCATCCCTGTCTACTTCAGTGAACTAACTTTTCCATCAGGTGAATTTCTACATGCTGAAGATTGTACAAGTGTAATTTTCAGGTAACTTGTGTATTATTGTATAGTAAGGGTTCCAAAAGCTGAAAATACAGCTAAACTGGAAATGTTTATTCAACTTTATTGATATTATCAGCCAAAAAGTCAATTTACATTCATGGCATTTGGCAGGACGCTCTTACACCAAGTGATGTACAGAAGTAAAAGGACATATTATATTTATGCAAATGAGCAGAGATGAGGGTTAAGGGCCTTGTCTAAGGGCCCAGCAGGGGCAGGGGCAGCTTAGCAGTGCTGGGATTTTGACCTTCTGATGAGTTAATGCCTTAAAGGAGATACATAGAACCTTTATTTTTAAATATATTTCTGAGTGGATAGTATTTCCATCCTTGACTCTTGTATGCTGCATAATTGGGAATAAAAATATATAGAAAATTGAGAGTTAAAATTGACTATCATTTTTTAAAATTAAAATTGGTTAAAATTGATATTATCATTGATAATATCATTTTTATTTTCATAAAATTGATATCAGCCAGCCCTGAGTGCGTGACGTCACAGCAGGAACCACTGCTATAGACCAAAGCCAGACTCAGCAGGTGAGGGTGGTTGCAATGGCCTCTTCGTTTGGATTTATTGGAGATTCTTCCGATTCCTCAGATAGTAGTATATCTGACTGTGATGGTCCTGAAATTGGAGTGTGTGTACATGCTACTGCTATACATGTAGAACCATATCAGTTCGAACCATCAGAAAGTGAATCCAATAGTAACACGTCGGCCCCGGAGGCCCCCACCTCATGAAATAAAGCCAGAGAACAAAGCCGTCTACAGAATTGGATGGAATTGAACTGGACAGTCTCATGTAGCTCTCTCGTTAAAACAGGATAGGTGTTATAACTTATGCAACATAAGTGTACATGCATGCATTTTCACTGATAAAACATAAAAGGCTAATTAAATAAATCAGATGAACTGAGACAATCACTTTCTGAAGCAAATTAAATAATCTTACACCAGTAACTTAAATACACAATACATGTATTAATCTAAATGCAGGTAAACAAGTGTTGTTGTTTTTGTTATGTAACCAAATGAGAGTCACATCTTACCCATCTGTGCTCTCGCTTCTTGTGGCCGATTGTTTCAAAACAATCTGACTTTCAGTTCTTTGTTCATTCACTTCTTCCACATAAGGGCGAGATATTGTTGCTGAGGCAAGCATATCCAGCAGAGAAATCTGACAATTGGTCCACTCATTCCTCATTTTCTCCATATGGAGTACTCCGCCATTACTGCTCGGCTCACACTCCAGGAGAACTGGTGCAACTGAACTTACTTTCCTTTTCTTGTAGTTTTCTTTTCCTTTAATTGTTAGTACTGCACCCTCTTTCAATACGGGCTTATAGCCAACGCTTCTCAACAGATCAGAGGTTTCATACAAGTCCTCAGTAAAATGTGCAGAGCAGAGGAGAGACCACTTCATAGGTGTCCAATCCGTGAATTTCTCGCAAAACGCGTCCAAATCTTTGCAGTTTGAACATTCTTGGGCCATGAATGCAACATAAATCCACCTTCTGTCGTGTTGCTGCACCCGCCAGCAGCACATCTACATGGCATGGCGATAAATTAGCTCAAAATGGAGGATCGGAGTTGCAGTCAGCTCTGTGTTTTAGTATAGCGGAAATGGCGATGAGACTGATAGACTTCTTGCTGTGACACCACAGATGTCAAGGTCATTCACTCAGACCGCTACCTATATGAATCACTTTAATTGTAAAAATTACTATATTAGATTTATTATTAATGCTTAAAATTATTCCTGTGCCATTCTTGAGGTCTCAAGGCATTTATAAACAAAAAGTGAGGCCATGGTTCTGCGTATCTCCTTTAACCACTGAGCTACCAGTGATCATTTGAACTCAGAGCTAGAAAAGGGAGGCATGCTTTAAGAGCTTTAACAGCTGAGCTGGGTGAACAAAGGCCTGTAAAATTCTGAGACCTTTGAAAACTTCAAAAGACACACACTAATTTTAAAGCAATTCACATTCACACAAAAGCAGGACTCAGGAGGGCAGATGCTGTTCAATAAAAGCGCTCACTGAAGTGACTGTGGGCTATTTCTTTAATAGACTATCTCCCCTATCTCAGAGAAGAAAAGAAGGGAAACGGGATGGGATGCCATCTTCCATCCTTACAAAACTCACAGAATCAAATCTCAAAAGATTATGCAATTGTGACATCCGGTTGAGATTTTTTTCTTTTGTAGACCGGAAGGACAAATCATTGTGAAAGTGACAGGGAAAGTTTTCAGGAAAGATCTTTTTGGATTTGTGTAAGAAAAGCTGTGAAAAGTCATCACAGCTGTTCATGTTCTGAAATTACATAATATTTTGAGAGAGTGCACTATTGTGTACTTTGAAACATGGGACAGTAAACCTTGCAAGCGATTTCATTTCATTATATTTCTGTTGTACTGCTCAGGTCACATTGGAGATAGGACTACAAGTATAACTGGTGCCCATATGAATGCCAAGTGACTGTACATGCTAATTCAGCACAGCCGTTAGCTTCTACACCATTTTATAAAACTCAACTATTTAAACGTGATGAATGGAGCACTTCTGGTGCCAGTTTGTTAGTTAGTGTTGTATTATTTGCATTATTCCCTTGTGAAGTCACGCTGACATTACAGGGAGACACCGTTGTATTGAGATTTGGCTAGTCAGCGATCTACAAAATGACAAGTGCCATGATGGTGACGGTGGTATTAACACCAAAGCTTAAGCTCTTTGGAAGCACTTCTGTTTGAGCAGTGTGTAGTCTTTCAGTCTGTTTCAGCAGACTGAAAGACTAAAGCGCTGCTGCATTGCATGCTTGAGTTAGAGATGAAATGAAGGCTAAATCCCATTGCACCACGGTCAAACAAACAGAACTGTGGGTAATGCAGGAAGCCATTTGCCAAAAGCAAGTATTCATTGAAAATATGAAAGTAAAGCAAGCATGTCCATGAAAGAATTAAAAAAAAAGGGAATTTTATTACAAAATAAATCTTGAACAGATTAATAAAGTATAAATGATGTTCAGGGTTTAATTTTCCTTTAGGTTCCCTACAGAGTTTTCTTTTACCTCGACAGTTACACTGGTCCTGGCAACCCGATCTAATCATTTTATTTAAAAATGTATCCACTTTTTTCCTGACTGCTCAGAAATTCAATTTAAGTGTACTTTGTGTTCAAATGATATTTAACAATTATTCACCAAAGGTGAAGTGAATATCAGTGATTATTATACATACGGGCCACTGAGGTCTTGAAAATGCTGGCCAAGGCCTCTGAGCCAGGGTCAGTATTTTCAAGGCCGAGGTCACGGCATTTCACGATACGGATCGACCTTAAGCTGGTAAATAATATATTAATTTTTTTCTTTACTAAATTTTAACAGAAAATGAGAGCGCCCGAAAGGGAAAACAAAGCCAAGGAGGGCCGGCATTTTGAATCCTCATTCACGGCTGTAATGCAAATGGCTTCCTCCTCGGTATACAAGTGCACTTCCATGGCAGGTGAAAAAAACAACAACAAAAAACTACATTTTGCCACCCATGTAGTCCCCTATTTATACAAAATTGAGTCATTCAGGATTCAGACATGTTTTTGCTCGGCGTTAGCAACAGTTACAGGTTTTCAGCTTTCTCCTGAAATGTTTTCTTTTATTTCGTCTTCATCAGAGTAGTAAAACTCGCTTTCACTGTGAACCTGGGGCGGAGCTCGGGTATTGTGTCCGGGGGGGGGGGGGGGGGGGGGGGGGGGGGTGTTTGGGGCCCCCCCCCCACTGATATGTTGCAGTAGCCCAAACAGTCTATTATACTAGCCAATTCTAAACGTTGGCTTACACTCGCGTAATTTCAGCAACCTTTCCATTCACACATGTAACATGCAGTACAAACCAAAATATTTAATATATGTTTATTTGAGAAAAAAAAAACAACTTTGATCATAGCTGCCTATTCCGGTCAAACAAGCAAACAACAACTTTGCAAACTCATTTAACATGTTAAAGGGACAACAACTATGCCTAACCCAGCCTACATAATATATTTTTATTGAACAATTTTGTTGTAAATAATTCCGAATGGACATGTGGTCAATAAACTGTATTAAAAAAAATAATAATAAAAAAAAAAATCCCAAGGCCCCCCCTAGCAGAGAGGCCCCGGATTGTTCGCGCCGCAGCACCCCCCCCCCAAATCTCCGCTACTGCTGTGAACACTGTCATTATCGCTGTCCATGTTGTAAAATTAATGCTATTATACTGAGAAATGCGAAAATAAATGTTGCCAAAAAATTGCTACCATGTTTTTTGTACTTGTGAACAAGTGAGTCGCCAAAGGTCCGTAACCGGGGTCCGTATCATAGGATTCCGGACCGCTCGCTAGCCAATCAGAGCACACGATTTGATGGAAACCGGACAGCAAAAAAAAAAAAAACGTATTCTATTCTCTTCTAGTGGGTTTATTGATGCCATGCAATATTATCATATCGCTTATCCTCCATATATTACGTCACTCTCCCCAATGGAGAATGAGTGTACAATACTGTTATAATATTGCATGTTGTCAAGACAACTTGACGTCACACATGAAGATCCAATGACAAAACTTTTCTCTTGCGCATGTGCACAATCATTTCTTTGTCAGTCAGGAGAGAGAGAAGACGGGTTAATTCAGTGCTAGGTTTAAGTACTAAATAAATAAACTGAAACTAAAGACACGCTGAACACCCGAAAGGCTACCAAAACTTCATTATATATTCTTTATGCATATTTACAAGAGAAAAACAGACCAACGGACATCGAAAAACTGGAAGAGAGACAGAGATGTGAAATTTCTGTACTAGTGAGTGACTGACAGTTTGTACACAAACATGGCCGCGAGGTTTGCTTCAGTAAAAGCGGAAGATTTAAAGAGACAGATGCGCTGAACACCTGAAAGGCTACCAAAACTTCCCTGGATATTCTTCATGCATACTTACAAGAGAAAAACATACCAATGAGCATCAAAAAAACTGGGAGAGCAATAGCGGAAATATTGTCAAAGTTCTACTTGGAGGTGAGGAAACATGACGGAGACTTTTACAAGAGGACATCACTCATGGACTTCACTCAGCAAAGCCCTTTTGTTTTGAACAACTGCAATGTAACAATTAACTACGACCAAAAGTAACTGTGAACTTGAACTGTCAACCTGTATATAGCTTGCATACAAGTTGGGTTGTTGTTCAGGCTTTTTGGACTGGTACCATTTTTATTATTAGAATTTTGACTTTGTACAGTACATTGGATTGACAGAACATTGAATTACATTCGATCAGAATCAGCATTCAATATCAGTAAGTTACCCCCCGTTCTTAACTTTTTGCAAAATCTATAATTGTTCTATCAAACATGTATGTATAATAATGGCTTTTTTCAAGGTATATCAGCTAACACGATATTGAACAAGTCGAAGATGAGTAGCTGAATGGAATATATCTGATATACCACTCAAAGCCATCCAATATTATTTAAATAATAAACGAGATGAAGTTGAGGTTATTATACACTGATATTCACCAAGCCCGAGGTGGATAATTCTCATCTCATCATCTCTAGCCGCTTTATCCTTCTACAGGGTCGCAGGCAAGCTGGAGCCTATCCCAGCTGACTATGGGCGAAAGGCGGGGTACACCCTGGACAAGTCGCCAGGTCATCACAGGGCTGACACATAGACACAGACAACCATTCACACTCACATTCACACCTATGGTCAATTTTAGTCACCAGTTAGCCTAACCTGCATGTCTTTGGACTGTGGGGGAAACCGGAGCACCCGGAGGAAACCCACGCGGACACGGGGAGAACATGCAAACTCCACACAGAAAGGCCCTCGCCGGCCCCGGGGCTCGAACCCAGGACCTTCTTGCTGTGAGGCGACAGCGCTAGGTGGATAATTATTTTAGTATAAATACACAGGTGATTTTTTTTTAAATAATGTATTTCAAACATCAAAATCAGCATGCAAATGTACACTGAACAAAAATATAAACGCAGCGGTCCATATTTTATGAAATACAAATGTTCAGATAGAAATTCATTTTCATTTTCTATGTGCCCGAGCCCAGTCCAGACGAGAACGTCGTCGCCCAGCAGTCAGGTCCAATCCTCGATGAGGTCTACGTGCATGGAGGCCAGCTTCTCTGAGTCGGTTTCTCACAGTTTGACTGCTGACCCTGCGATTGTGTCTCCCCATGGTCTCATCTGCGGTCCGTGTTGCAGTCCGGCACCGATCACGCAGGTGGGTCAGACGGATATGCCGGTCTTGTGCTGGAGTGGTGACACGTGGCCTGCGTGCATGTGGCATGTTGTCTGTGGTGCCATGCTGCTGAAATCGCCGTCGGAGGCGGACTATCGTGGAATAGCACCCCCAATTGACGCCCTACAGCTCTGATGGACATTCCAGCCTGCAGCATGCCAATGGCTCGTTCCCGGTTGATTCTGGTCATCTGTGGCATCTTGACATTTGAACATTTTTGTCATTTTAGGGTGGCCTTTTATTGGCCCCACATAAAGGATGGTCATGACATGCATTACTCAGTGAAATTTTTGTCTGCAATGGTCACACCCGACTGGATCATGGATTATCTCAAGTCTGGGCACTGCTCAGAACTTGAGTAGAGGGACATTTTTTTTTTTCAAAAAATGTTTACTGGTATGCTATACTATCATTTGATGTGGGCAGAAAAAAAAAAATCAGTATCGGATGTACAAAATAAATAAAATCTTTAGGTGCTGCGTTTATATTTTTGTTCAGTGTAATAACGGCACGGTGCAGATTTGTGTCACTTATCTACGCCGAGTCACATAAAATACTTTGTTTTGAAATCGATAAAATAGAGCACAATCCCACCATACCTTTGAATAACTTTAGACCAAACTTCGTAGCATCTTTAGCGCTTTTAGGAACAGCATTTTCTTTCATAATTTGTAATTCTTCCTCACTTACTGTGACAAAGCGATTGGCCGCCACTCGAAGTGATCAAGAAATAGTCTGAATTTCTTGACAAATCAGCATGTGCAATTTTCTATAATTACCTGTGTATTTATACTAATTTATTATTACTACATTATGAAAATCCGACAAGTCATATCACAAAACCTTTACGAAAGTTGAGCCGAAAGTTCAACTTGTTTAATCTTCTGGAAGACGCCTCTGTCCTCTGTTAAATGTTTTTTAACAGTCCCAACACTCCATCTTGGGCTACAGTCCTGACACTGAACTTGAGTTTCTTCGTGTGATCTCATACACCTGACCTTCACAATTCCATCCTGGAACATATTCAAATGTTTCAGCTCAGGGTCATGTGTCAATGCTGTGAAGCCACAAATCAGGTCAGATAAAGGAGAAAATCTGACATTGGAAAGCTGACCCCACCAACTAACACCAGTCAGTTTTAGAGCCTTTAAAACACGAGCTGTGCTTTACAGCCTAATTCACCGTCACTCCTTCTGTGGGAGATGATGCCACACCATTAGACATCCTGTGATCAGCACCGACTGCTTCTGATACACTACTGAAGCCTTGTTCCCTGCAAGAGACAGACAAATATATAAGAATATATAAATTTAAATATGGGTCATTCTAGAATTCGAGGTACATTTCCGCTACGTTCACACTGCAAGGCTTAATGCTCAATTCCGATTTTTTTGTGAAATCCGATTGTTTTGTGAGGTCGTTCACATTAACAAATATATGCGACTTGTATGTGATCCTCAGTATGAACGAAAAGCGACCTAAAAGTGTTCCGCATGCGCATTGCAGGATACGACGACGTCACACGCAGTGAGCATGGCCAGTGTTTACGGAAGTAAAACCGCCCGGTTGCGGTATGACCCATCCAATCTAGCTTGAATAGCTGCATCCCCCCAAATGGAAATCAGCTCCCTAACCTCTGCGTCCTTCCATTGAGAAGATTCAGAACCTTCACAGCCCGAAGCGTCCCTCGCACTGATGTCATGCGCAGGGGCGCAGATACGTTTTTTGAACTGGGAGGGACAAAAAACTGGGGGGGACAAAGCTGCCAGCAAACCAACCCCAACCCCGATATGCCTGTCAAACTTGTTGTTAGTAACCATAGCAACCAAGCTCGAGCTCGCAACCTGTGCAGTCTGCGCAGCTCAACCAACCGAATATCAGTCTTTATGTGAGTTGTTGCAACTATGTATACACTGCTGTGCACCTCAATAAACCGAATGGTAATTAGTCTTTTGATTTTTCCGTGAGGTTTGCCTTATGCAAAGAAAGACAGCATAGACGTTTTTTCCTCCCTATAAGTGGGGGGGACCGAACGAGGTGAATTTAAATCTGGGTGGGACGAGTCCCCCCCTCTATCTGCGCCCGTGATTATGCGCCATGTTGTTGTAACTTTTTTTGAGAGACCCGCCGCCTACTTCAGCGCAGAATAGTGACGTTTGTGGCTTGTTGATGACGTGTAAGTCGGATGAATGCGACCTGGCGGTTCAGACTGAAGTCGCATATGAAAAGAGCGGATAGGGATCGGAATTAGGACCACATATCCAAACAGCCTGGGTCGGATTTGAAAAAAATCGGATCTGTGTCGTTCATATTGTCAATAAAAGATCGGATACAGGTCACATATGGGCGAAAAGATCGGATTTGAGTCACTTCAGCCTGCAGTGTCAACGTAGCCTTCAGGTCTCCAAGATAAACCTTTTATTTTCCACAAAAGAAATTTGTATTGAATCAGTTTTGAACAATAATGCAAATTATGATAAACTTTCACCAATAGCAATGTTTAATGTACATTTTGGACCCAATTTATCCATAAAACATTAACTAAATGACTCCCACCCCTCCCCCCACATTATTGGCTGTCTTCGACTCCTGATTCATCCACTCAACTTGAATAAACAGGAAGTGATTCAATCCGTTTTTTGGGGCTTATTCTATTAACTGTTATAAAATCTACATCGAAAGTATATTTTCTGTATGATGTGAAATTTCAGTAATAAAAATTATACTTTTTTTTTTTAATCCGTCCCAATGTTCTCGTCAACTCCGTTATAAAACCGCATAAAATCCACAAACACTTAATAATACGTATGACACCTGCACCGAGTGAGGTCACTTCTCTGGCAGGAAACTTCAGAAAGGCAGTGAGGTATGTTAAGTTTCTTCTCTCATTGATTTGAAGAAAATGTTGAGGATTTTACACCAACAGGAGATTAATTGTTCATCAAATTGGTTATTGTGATCCTGGAGTGAATCTTTCACTCTTTTTTTTTTTTTTAACAATATGATTAAAATCCGGGCGGCACAGTGGTGTAGTGGTTAGCGCTGTCGCCTCACAGCAAGAAGGTCCGGGTTCGAGCCCCGTGGCCGGCGAGGGCCTTTCTGTGTGGAGTTTGCATGTTCTCCCCGTGTCCGCGTGGGTTTCCTCCGGGTGCTCCGGTTTCCCCCACAGTCCAAAGACATGCAGGTTAGGTTAACTGGTGACTCTAAATTGACCATAGGTGTGAATGTGAGTGTGAACGGTTGTCTGTGTCTATGGCCAAGTTTACATTAGACCGTATCTGTCTTGTTTTCTTCGCAGATGCACTGTCCGTTTACATTAAACCACCTGGAAAAGCCGGGAAACGGGAATCCGCCAGCGTCCACGTATTCAATCTAGATCGTATCTGGTCCGGTGCTGTGTAAACATTGAGATACGCGAATACGCTGTGCTGAGCTCTAGCTGGCGTCCTCATTGGACAACGTCACTGTGACATCCACCTTCCTGATTCGCTGGCGTTGGTCATGTGACGCGACTGCTGAAAAACGGTGCGGACTTCCGCCTTGTGTCACCTTTCATTAAAGAGTATAAAAGTATGAAAATACTGCAAATACTGATGCAAATACTGCCCATTGTGTAGTTATGATTGTCTTTAGGCTTGCCATTCTTCCACTTGCAAGTAGTAAGTGATATGCGCTGGGATCACACACACAGCGGCTCAGTCCCGAATCGTGGCTTGTGCACTTCACTCGCGCGCTCTGTGAGCTGCGCAGGGCCGGAGTGCGCACCCTCCAGAGGGCACTCGCTGTTCAGGGCGGAGTGATTTGGAGCGCAGGATGCCTGCGGAGCCGAGCGTATCCGTGTATTGGTGTTGCTGTGTGCACGGCTAACGGTTTTAGTGTAAACGCGAATCATTTTAAGAACGTTAATCTGATGATCCGCTGAGTCGACGTAATGTAAACGTAGCCTATGTGTCAGCCCTGTGATGGCCTGGCAACTTGTCCAGGGTGTACCCCGCCTCTTGCCCGTAGTCAGCTGGGATAGGCTCCAGCTTGCCTGCGACCCTGTAGAACAGGATAAAGCGGCTAGAGATAATGAGATGAGATGATTAAAATCCATAAAATTCTATTTTTCTACATGTCGTGTGGTAGCTAGTTTGAGGTTAGTATGTGAAGTTAAGACACAAAATGATGGAGAATGTCAACTCTGTTATCATCGATTCTGTTAGCGGATTGCCCAATTTAACGATAACAGAGCTGACGATGACTAACGGAGTCAACACTTGAAATGTACCAACGATTATAGAATGGTATATGTATATATAAAGAATATGAGAAAATGTAGGAGTGTACTTGCATTAAGAGCTCATGCAGTTCTCTTTTGATCTTGGTTACAACCGGAGGACCCTGATACACCAGCGCTGTGTAGAGCTGAACCAGAGATGCTCCGGCACGGATCTTATCCAGGGCATCCTGTCCGCTAGCCACTCCGCCGACTCCAACTATGGGCACCTTCCCTATAACACAAACAAATTTTTGTTTCCAGTTAGATGGTTTTAGCTTCCAGAATTAATAAAAAAAAAAAGGGGGCCTTAGACGATTCAAATCAAGGGGGAGAAAGAAATTTGATCTTGAAACATGATGCCTGAACAGCCAACACATCCAATAAAAATCACAAATATCTACATAAACGACAACAGACATTGGCCAGTCACTTTAATAAGAACTTGTTCTTGATTCTAAGATTCCTGTTCTTGGCTGCAGGAGTGGAACCCAACGTGTTCTTCTGCTGTTGCATGCCGAGATGCTTTTATGCTCACCACGGTTGTAACAAGTGATTATATGAGTTACTATGTCCTTCCTGGCAGCTCAAACCAATCTAGCCATTTTCCACTGACCTCTCAACGAGGCATTTGTTTCCACCCACAGAACTTAATGTTTTTTGTTTTTCGCACCATTCTGTGTAAACCCTACAGACTGTTGTGTGTGAAAACCAGAGGAGATCAGCAGTTTCGCAAATACTCAAACCAGTCCATCTGGCTCAAACCAACACCCATGCCACAGTGAAAGAAAGTCACACTTTGAGATCACAATTCTTCCCATTCTGCTATTTGAACATGGTGAACATTAACTGAAGCTCTTGATATGAATCTGCATGATTTGATGCATTGTGCTGCTGTCAAGGGATCGGCTGATTAGAGACCTGCATAAAACGCAGGTGGATGTATGGGTGTACCTAATAAAGTGGCCAGCGAGTGCAAGTTTTTTCTAATAAGTTTCCATTTAGCATTAAAGGAACAGTCCACCGTACTTCCATAATGAAATATGCTCTTATCTGAATTGAGACGAGCTGCTCCGTACCTCTCCGAGCTTTGCGCGACCTCCCAGTCAGTCAGACGCGCTGTCACTCCTGTTAGCAATGTAGCTAGGCTCAGTATGGCCAATGGTATTTTTTGGGGCTGTAGTTAGATGCGACCAAACTCTTCCGCGTTTTTCCTGTTTACATAGGTTTATATGACCAGTGATATGAAACAAGTTCAGTTACACAAATTGAAACGTAGCGATTTTCTTTGCTATGGAAAGTGCGCACTATAATGACAGGCGTACTAACACTTTCTGTGCGCTTCGGCAGCGCATTGATATCTGAGCTCCGTATCAATGCGCTGCCGAAGCGCGCAGAAGGTGTTAGTACGCCTGTCATTATAGTGCGGACTTTCCATAGCATAGAAAATCGCTACGTTTCAATTTGTGTAACTGAACTTGTTTCATATCACTGGTCATATAAACCTATGTAAACAGGAAAAACACGGAAAAGTTTGGTCGCATCTAACTACAGCCCCAAAAAAATACCATTGGCCATGCTGAGCCTAGCTACATTGCTAACAGGAGTGACAGCGCGTCTGACTGCGTCTGACTGACTGGGAGGTCGCGCAAAGCTCGGACAGGTACGGAGCAGCTCGTCTCAATTCATATAAGAGCATATTTCATTATGGAAGTACAGTGGACTGTTCCTTTAAGAATGCTTTGCTAAATGTTTGCAGAGCATAACTATGTAGAGATGATGTTTGACGAGTGTTGACCTTTGAGCATGGTGATAACGCAAACGTCATATGCTGTGCTGTTCTCTGTGTACACAAATGAAATATCACTTCACTGTAATGATTTTAAATTAGTGAAATACGCAGATGATATGGCTCTAGTGGGACTCTTATCAGAATGACAGCATATCTGACTATGTTGATCATGTTTTTAAGTTAGAGCAGTGGTGTAAGACGAGCTCACTTTTACTCAATGTATGTAAAACCCAAGGAGCTAATTCTTAACTACGTAGGTGTTCCATCACCACTTCTATTATCTAACCAAACAGTTGAAATTGTCAACTGTTTTAAGTACTTAGGCACATACATTGACTGCAAGCTGAACTTCACAGAAAATGTTGATGTTATATGCAAAAAGGCTAATCAAAGGTTGTATTTAATTAGAAAGCTGAAAGGCTTTGGGGTAAGTCCTAACATCTTGGAGAGAACATATGTAAGACTAATAGAGAGTGTCCTTACCTATAACATCTCTGTATGGTATGGCCACCTCACCCTATCCAACAAGAATAGGCTGTCCAGAGTTGTGAAAATGACAGGAAAAATCGTAGGACAACCTCAAAAACCACTGGACAATCTATATAGGACTGCAGTTGATAGGAAAACTATGAATATTTTGGACGATGATACCCACCCTCTTCACTCTGAGTTCGAACTGCTCCCCTCAGGGAGGCGCTACAGGGCACACATCGCAAGGAAAAATATATACAAACACTCATTTATACCAAACGCAATTTCCATGGTCAACAAGCAATGGAAAAATTAGACAGGTGTAGGTTGGAACTGGTGCTGACCTTGTATATGATGTGTATACTGGGAGGGGCGACTGGGGGTAGAATGATTTATGTATGTATTTATGTTTTTGTGCAATGGTATGAATGTTTATGTTTATACGTGTTTTTATAGTGAGACCAGAGACAAATTTCATGCTGGCATGACAATAAAGTTTATTCTATTCTATATTAAAGGGGGTTTAGCGTTGCAAAAATGGGCTCATAAAATAAAAAGGTTGACATGATTAGATCAGGGATGAGAGTGCATGTTGAGAAAAAAATCTGAAAAGTAGCGGGGGGGCCGGCCCGCAGGTCCCCAGTGGGGGCCAGGGGGCGAAGCTGATGGATTTTGGCGATTTAAACACCCAAAACCCATTAATTTTAGCAATGAAATATATGTATTTTTCTCGAAGTTGATATCCCAATTCAACATGCCATCAACTGAAACTTTTGTATCATGACAAGTGTTCTTTCTTAAATATCATATCCCACCTTGTTTGACTTTTTCAGCATGTTCAGTGCAACCTTTTAGGTTTTGGAACAATAGACCCATAGATTTATTTCTGTGTGCAAATAAGACTGTAGTTCCTAATTTAGACACAAGTTTCTTTCTCTAAGCAGAAACGTTCTTTATAGTCCATGGAGGTTTTTACCTTTTGTTAAGCTGTACATCTCCCGGACTGTGCGCGTGGACAGCTCTTTAAGCGGCTGCCCGCTCAGACCTCCCACTTCCTTCCTGTTATGGTCCTGCAGGGTCTCTGGCCTGGACACTGTCGTGTTGGAGACGATTAAACCATCCACACTGAGCTAAGGCACAAAAATGATGATTCAGACACAACAGCAGCAACAAGATTAACTGTGAGCTACTGCTCACTTACGTATCCCCCCCCCGCTTATACAGTATCAGAACGCAAGCAATCGAAGGAATAGGACACCTATTATGAATGTTGACTTCAACAAATAATTAACCCTGAAACAAGCAAGTAAAGAGCAGTGTAGTTTGTAGTTGCTGAGAAAAGTGTTATGAAAATTTTGTAAATCCATGCTGTGCGTTTCGTAAATACATTCAGTCGGTAAACAGGAAGTTGATGTGTGACAGACCTGAAAACGGTATACAGGGTATAGAACCCCAAGCTGAAGCTCGGTACCAAAAATCAAGCAGTTGCAATTTGTAGTTGCTGAGAAAAGTGTTATGAACATTTTGTAAATCCATGCTATAGGGTTCGTAAATACATTCAGTTGGTAAACAGGAAGTCAATGTGGGACAGACCTGAAAACAGTCGTGGCTCAGGTGGATAAGGCACCATACCATAAATACGGGGACCCGGGTTCGATTCCAGCCCGAGGTCATTTCCCGATCCCTCCCCGTCTCTCTCTCCCACTCATTTCCTGTCTCTACACTGTCCTATCCAATAATAAGGGTGAATAAAGGCCAAAAAAAAATCTTTAAAAAAAAAAATTTCTATAACAGAATATTTTGAAGTGTTTGTGTTCCTTCACCAGTCCATTTTTTTTCCTTCTCTCTTGAAGAAACCACGGAGAAACCACAAAGTCCGTCATGTTGTAAAACTTAGTTACAGCTTGACGTCTGACTCGGACACTGACACTGGAGACTCCTTCCATCAAAGTTAACATTACCACAACAATGACATTTTTAAAATGTGTTCAGGTAAATGGTCTGCTATACCAGTTCACGTGCAAGTTGTTACTATAGAAACAAGAACATATGAGAATGAGTGCCTTAATATAAATCTGTCATTTGAATTACAGCAGGCACAACTTCACCAAACTGTTCGTTCAACAAGATGAGGTCCCTCCTCATTTTGCTTTGACGGTATGGAGCTAATTATTATTATTGGCCCCCCTGAATTTAATCCTTTGTACCTCCCTTTGCCAGTAAGATCAATATGGGCGCTGCGTGAGACGGCTGCCTCTCCAGTAGCTCTGTAGTTTTTAGCTCTTTAAACCTCTTTTTTTCACTTTTCTGCTCTTCTTACGAAGACATAGTATGTTTTACTATATAACATGGATATATTTAACTTTAACACGCAACCAAGAGCCAGTTTACTCACTTATTCGAGAGAGGAGCTGCTGGCCCTGAAAACAATGGGACGAGCCGGGATACGACACCCGGCCGAGCTGAGGAGGAAACCCAGGGGCTGCAAGGCTGGAGCTAAGCTAAAGGCTAGGCTAGCAGACAACCAGCGGCGCTACAAACCATCCATTCTCTCCGTTATCATGGGGAATGTGAACTCGCTGCCGAATAAAGTCGATGAGCCTTCCGCTCTGAACAACCAGCGGATTTACCGGGAGAGCAGCTTATTTATCTTTACGGAGACATGGCTAACACACCTTGTACCGGATGCTAACTTGGACCTGCGGGGATTCACTGCTGTGAGAGCTGACAGAGACACGAACACATGCAGGAAAAGCAAAGGTGGGGGACTCATCATTTATGTTAACAACCGCTGGTGTAACCCGGGACATATCTCCGTAAAAAGACAGTTTTACGTTGCCCGGACTTGGAGCTGCTAGCCGTCAGCCTGCGGCCATATTATCTGCCGAGGGAGTTCAGTCACGTGATCACCATCTGTGTTTACATCCCTCTGAGGGCAGATGCAGCCGCTGCATGTGAGGGGATTCACTCTGTCGCAGCAAGGCTGCAGACACAGCACCCTGAGGCATTTATCATCATTTCTGGGGACTTTAATCACGCTACTTTGGACTCTACTTTGGCTGCTTTTTACCAGGCTGTGGATTGTCCAACAAGGAACAACAGGACAATTGACTTGCTGTATGCTAATGTGAGGGATGGATACAGAGTCACACCCCTCCCCCCACTAGGGAAGTCTGACCACAACCTGGTTCTTCTACAGCCGAAGTACACCCCCCCTGGTTCAAAGGCAGCCTGCAACAACTAGCTCCATCAAGAGGTGGTCCCCTGAAATGGAAGATGCCCTCAGGGACTGTTATGACATCACGGACTGGGATATGCTGCTTAGCCCACACTGTGAGGACATAGAGGGGCTGACACACTGTCTGACAGATTACCTTAACTTCTGTGCAGACGTGGTCTCCCCCGCTAAGACTGTACGGTGTTACCCTAATAACAAGCCATAGGTAACACAGGAAGTCAAAGCTGTCCTCAACAGGAAGAAGGCCGCCTTCAGGAGCAGGGATAGGGAGGCAATGAAAGCAGCACAGCAGGAGGTAAAACGCTGCGTGGGGGAAGCTAAGGACAGCTACAGGAGAAAGGTGGAGCAGAAGCTGAAGGTGAACAGCATGAGGAAGGTCTGGGAAGGTGTGAAAACCATCACAGGCCACAATACAAAGACCAGAGTCATTGAGGGGACAGTGGAGAGGGCGAATGAGTTGAATGACTTTTTCAATCAGTTCAACCAGCCCACGTCCCCCCCACCCTCTCCCTCACTGCAGCCATCTCTCCTTCTTCCCTCAACACACCTCCCCCCAGTTATCACAGCAGCCCCCTCCTCAACACAGACTCCTCCATGCATTACTGCAGACCAGGTCAGAGGTCAACTGAGGAAGCTTCACCCCAGGAAAGCAGCAGGCCCGGACAAGGTGTCTCCCCGACTACTGAAGACCTGTGCTGCTGAACTGGGTGAACCACTCCAACGCATCTTCAACCTTAGCCTGCAGCTGGGGAGAGTGCCCACCCTCTGGAAGACATCATGTATCGTTCCAGTTCCCAAAAAGAATCGGCCCAGCGAGCTGAACGACTTCCGACCGGTGGCACTCACTTCACATCTGATGAAGACGTTGGAGTGGCTCTTCCTCAGCCTCCTCAGACCCCAGGTACAACATGCCCAGGACTGTCTGCAGTTTGCGTACCGGGCAGGTGTCAGTGTGGAAGACGCCATCCTCTACCTGCTACACCAAGCCCACTCGCATCTGGATAAGGGAAATGGCACAGTGAGGATCCTCTTCTTGGACTTCTCGAGTGCCTTCAACAACATCCAGCCCCTATTGCTTCAGGACAAACTGAACAGGATGCGAGTGGACCCCTGCCTGGTCACCTGGATCTCCAGCTACCTCACTGACAGGCCGCAGTACGTCAGGCTGAAGGACATCACATCTGACACTGATTAGCAGCACCGGAGCACCCCAGGACACGGTGCTGGCCCCTCTTCTCTTCACCTTCTAGACCGCAGAATTCTGCTACAACTCGGAGCTGTGTCACATCCAGAAGTATGCCGATGACACAGCCATCGTTGGGTGTATCAGTGACGACAGAGAGGAGGAGTATAGGAGCCTGGTGAGGGACTTTGCTGTGTGGTGCAACAGGAACCATCTGCAGCTCAACACCTCAAAGACCAAGGAGCTGGTCATTGACTTTGGGAGGTCCAGACCAAGGTCACAACCAGTTCTGATCGAGGGAGTCAAGGTAGAGGCTGTGCATTCCTACAAGTACCTCAGGCTGTGGCTGGACAGCAAGCTGGACTGGACTTGCAACACCAAACACTTATACAGGAAGGGACAGAGCAGGCTATACTTCCTTAGGAGGCTGCGGTCCTTTAACATTTACAGGAAACTCCTGTGGATGTTCTATCAGTCTGTGGCCGCCAGTGTCCTGTTTTACACCGTGGTGTGCTGGGAGGGCAGCACATGCAAGAAGGACACATCCAGGTTGGACAAACTGATCAGGCGGGGTGGCTCTGTGGTCAGCATGAAGCTGGACTCTCTCTGGTGACTGTGGCAGAGAAGAGGTCTATGGACAAACTATTGAACATCATGGACAATGCCAGTCACCCTCTGCACACAGTCATCAGCAACCAGAGGAGCCTGTTCAGTGACAGAATGCTCCTTCCCAAGTGCAGGACGAACAGACTTAAAAACTCCTTTGTCCCTCACGCCATCAGACTGTACAACTCCTCTTTGGGGGGGAGGAGGGGTAACAGGAGGACAGAGGATGGGAAGGAGCAGTAGTAGCCTAGCCTAACAATAAGCAATACCGGACAATGTGCAATATAACGTGCAATATATCTCCTGTCGCCGCCCCCCCCACCTTTTCCCCCCCATATCTTATTCTTTTTATATTTGTATATGTAAATACTTAATTTATTTTAATTTATCTAGAAGTTCTCTATTTCTTTCTCTGTTTATCTGTAATGATGCTGCTGGAATCTTAGTTTCCCTGAGGGAACCCACCCAAAGGGATCAATAAAGTTTTGTCTAATCTAATCTAAAACAGCACCGAGTCTTTTCCTAGAACATTTTATAAGGTTGGAGATCCAGAGCAGTGCATCTGAGCCCATTCCTCTTTACACACACTCCCCAGATCATCCAGGGTCCTCGACCCTCTCTTGTGCTCTCTCCTTCAGTTCACCCCACAGGTTTTCACTGGAGTTCAGCTCAGGGGACAGAGATAGCCAGGGCAGAAGCTTGATTCTGTGCTCAGCGAACCATTCTTGTGTTGAACTGGACATCGGATCATTGTCCTGCTGGAAGATCCAATAACGACCCAGTTTTAGTTTCTTACCAGAGAAGCCAGATTTTGATTTAAAATGTCCTGGTATTTCATGGAGTCCATGGTGCAGTGTTCCCTAACAAGGTTTCCAGGCCTTTGGAGGAAAAACAGCCTCAAAACATCACAGAACCTCCACTATATTTTACAGCTGGGACCGGGTTCTGTTCATTATATCCATCCTTCTTTTTACACCAAACCCACTGAGAGTGTTTATTGCCAAAAAAAGCTCCGTTTTTGTTTCATCAGACCAGAGAACACGGTTCCAGTCAAAGTTGTCGTAGTGATTCACAAACTTCAGGTGCTTACGTTTGTGGTTAACTGACAGAAAAGGATTTTTTTTCCTGGCACCTTCCATATAATCTGCTGGCATGGAGGTGGAGTCTGATGGTGGTTTTGGAGACTTGGAAACCAACATTTTACTTTGTCTTGTAATTCACTAACAGTGATCCTTGGGGATTTTTTTTTTGCCTCTCTTACCCTCCTCACTGTACATGGGGGCAAAATAAACTTGGCTCCTCTTCCAGGCAAACTTGTAACAGTTCCAGTTGGTGTCCTTTTTTTTTTTGAAATAATTATTGCCCTAACAGTAAAAATGCACATTTTCAGATGAGTAGCTATTGTTTAAAATCGTTCCCTGACTTATGAAGGTCAACACACTTCTCCCCTCATTTGGTTTGTGTTCTCTTATCTTTCCCATGTTGATGGATGACTAACCCTGTGTCCAAAATCACTCACTCATCCATTACTCCCTACCTAGGGAATTCTATATAGAGAGGACTATAAAATGAGCTCATTGATAAAATGGAGGGGGGGGGGACCACACTTTCAGACACTATTCCGCCGTGCCGTTATTTGCGTCATTACTGTTGCACAATTAAAACATGCCAGATCAGTCGGCTGGTGGGTTTTCAAAATAATAAATACATGCATGTGTTTTTGTGATAAATCCATATTATACTGAGCGCATTTCCTACATTAATAAATACAAAATACTGTGTCTGCTGCATCGTTCAGTTCTTTTTAAATCAAGGCTGAATACTTTCTTCTTTGCCGCTGCCTTTTATTAAATCAAATTTGAGGCTTTTGATTTGATGTTTTTCAGCACGACACTGTTTTTCGTGATGCATTGTGGGATACTCGGAGTGCACTATATAGGGTGTAATAATCCTTACTATACATTTGGACAGCACGACAAAATGACGACCTCACTATATAGTCCACTATATAGTGAGTAGGGAGTGATTTCGGACACAGGGTAAAGGAATTTGGCTTCTGTGTCACCTCATATTTGTTCCCCAGTTAATCAGGAAGTCATGGATTACAGCTTGAAAGTTCCTATGCACTCCAATCAACTCAAAAATACACAATTTAAATAGGAAACATGCTTCAGTTCACTGTAATTGTGTTCACTGTCATTTCCAGGGTTGCCAATAATGTTTTTGTTGAAAATATATTTCTTGATGAGGGATTTGTTTTTCTCCGAATAAATTTTTCAATTAAAAGGTTGGAATTTTTTTTTTTTTTCAGTGTGAGATGAACTGACTTCACCAAATGGTGGATTTGTTCTAACCCTTTTTACTAATCTTTACAAGGGGGGGGAGGAGACAATAATTGTGAAGGGCACTGTATATATGCGTGTCTGACTCAGTCGTCTAGCCATCACAGTTTGATCCTTGTAAAAGTCGCTCAGATCCTTAGACTTGCCCATTTTTCCTGCTTTCAACACATCAATTTCAAGAACTGACTGTTCTCTTGCTGCCTAATATATCCCATCCCATGACAGGTGAGATAATCAAAATGTTATTCACTTCACCTGTCAGTGGTTTGAATGTTACATCTAAAAGTGTGTGGTGTGTGTGTGTGTGTGTGTGTGTGGGGGGGGGGGGGCACCCTGACCTCTGTGATGACCTCTGCAATGTCCTGCTTGTCCTGCTGGGAGAGATCCGGAGCAATCTTAACCATTACTGGTGGATGATTTGCTCCTTGCAAAGAGTCTCTCGCTTTCAGCACCTGAACTCACAATCGGGGGAAAAAAAAAAAACACAACACACTATAGTGATACAGTGTAATTCCACAGTGAATCCTAACTTCCAAGGTGACTGGCAAGATTTAAAAAAAAAAAAAAAAAAAACCCTATACGTCATGATTTCAATTGTGTAACTCGACTTCTCTTCAGCCCGCAGGCTAAATCTGATTTATCTGACCGTCAACTTTAGTGAACAAATCTGATTTCTGTTTTGATTCGTTTGTTTGTATGATAGTTGCATTTATTCAATCTTAATTGTGTCATGATATCATTTGTTTTTACATAAAGACCAATATCCAGACGCAGTGCTCAGCGTATTTGACGCAGACTGGGAACTTTTAAGCAAAAACACGAGAACATTTGTTTTTTTGCACCAGGCATTGTTACACTCCTCCCCTGCCTTCATCCTCTTTTTTTGTCTGTGTTGTTCTTGTTGCAAATTTCTGGTGTCACTTGCATTGTACATTGAATATCACACGTATAAATAAAAGAAGGAAAAAAAAGTGATGTATAATGACTCATTGATTTAAAACCACAAAAACAGCTTTTTTTTGTGTAATACAGGCTACATAGAAATCAGTTGCACTCATACAAGGTGTGCCAAAACACAGCACGGTTTGTCTGTAGCTTCAGTCAAGCCAAGGTATTAAATAAATAAATAAATAAATAGAATGAGTAAAGCCTTCACAGACACCGACAGTCATTTCGCACTCAGGAACTGAACTCTGTTCTACCTGCTCCAGTAGATGGCGCAGTTCTTTCTTCCCCTGCAGGTCTCTGAGACCCGGAGTGTTCGGGCTGCTCACATTCACCACCAGGTAGTCAGCGAGGGGGCCAAGTGTCCTCACTCCCTCCAGATAATCAGCCACGGCATCAGTGGACAGTTTGTTCTTCCCCAAGTTGATGCCGAGCGGTTTGCCTGCTGAGATTGGATAATAATTCCAGTTTATTATGACTTTTAATAGGTCAGTGGGTGAGAGGAGGATGAGGGGGGAAAATAATATTAATCGGAGCTATCCTGGACAATTCCTCTCATCCTCTCCATGAGGAACTGTGGCAGTTGGGCAGCTCATTCAGTCACCGGCTCATTCCAGCCAAGAGCAAGACGGAGCGCTTTAGATGCTCATTTGTGCCCACTGCCATCGGACTGTGTAACAACAGTGGAGAACATAGACTACCATCATGCTCACTCACACACACACTTCTGCACAGGACTCATGCAGCACACAGGGCACATATGTATTTATTCTATCCACATTCACTGGATATGAGCAATCTCGCGCTCTGATTGGCTACTCTACAACTAGGATATCAGCTCATATACTGTGAGTAGAGAAAAACAAAAAGGCAGAGGGTGTTGCTGAATCAACCGAGGACGAAATAAAAACTACTCGAAAACAAAACCGCCAAAAATTACTTAAAAAAGCAACAAAATATGGAATAAAAAGTATGTGATGGTAAGAACGCATCTTTTTTATTTTTCAATAATAATTATAGCAGTTTTCACAAATTGCTACTGTCATTTCACCGGTTTGTTTACATTCTAAGCAGAAATTATTTTGTCAGACGTTTTTTATAAAAGTTTTTATTTATCAAATTTGAAAAAAAAAAAAAAAGCTCAAAATGCAGTGAATGTGGATAGAATAAAATAGTTATTTCACTCAATCTTGTCGTACATGGCTTATAGCCAACTCGGTGCTATGTGCCTCATCAGCCATCAGCTCACGTACGACTCAATTTCGTGGAATAACTTAAATATTCTGTGTATTTTTTTTGTCCCCCACCTCTTATATGCACTATTATTATTTACCGCATCACATGTTGCACTATTATTGTCTTTTGTAAGCAACTGTCTTTATTTAGCTCTGTCCTGATTCTATTATATTTCTCATTATATCCCTCATCAAGCCCTGTGATGACCTGGCGACTTGTCCGGGGTGTGCCCCGCCTCTCGCCTGTAGTCAGCTGGGATGGGCTCCAGCTTGCCTGCGACCCTGTAGAAGAGGATAAAGCGGGTAGAGATAATGAGATGAGATCCTTCCTCAAAAATTCCCATGCAGGGATTGGCCAAGGATGGCTCATGTGACATAAAATAGTTCCACCATTGATTAAGCAATGTATCTCGTCACGTCAAAATTAACAAAACAACAACAAAAAAAAAAAAAAAGGAGGACACAGTGTTAGTCATGTTATATCCTGGATATACCACGAACTGACATCGCAATTTCAAGCTATACGGCAGACTCGAGTCACAGCTGTGGCTCCGTGAGCATTTGTGTGTGTGTAGATCTACGCATCATGATCATGCCTAACGAGGCAGGCGATAGCATAGTACATTGCACATACACAGGTCAAAGGTCATTCTGATGTAAACAACAAACACGGCTGCCTCCAGTGAGTTTATGCCAAGATTCAAGCTAAATCGTTTTAGTTTGGAATTTTTTGATGAGGGATATAAATCCTGTCAGCCTTGGCTGACAGGAGAGGTTCACAGGCTCCTGCGGGCTCGAGATGCAGCCTTTAGGGCCGGTGACACCGCAGGTCTAACAACAGCCAGAGCCAACCTGTCCCGCGGCATCAGGGAGGCAAAACGTCAGGACAGCAATAAAATATCTGGACACTTCAACAACACCAGAGATGCACAGTCTCTCTGGCATGGCATTCAAACCCTCACAAACTACAAACCCCCACCACAGACCTGTGAGAGTGACATCACATTGCTAAACTGCCTAAATGACTTCTTTGGATGCTTTGAAATACAAAACAACACACCAGCACAGAAGACCACTCCTCCCCCAGACGAACAGGCCGTATGTTTGGATCCAACCAGCATGGAGAGGACCCTCTCCAGGATCAACCCACGTAAGGCAGCTGGACCAGACAACATACCTGGTTGTGTTCTGAAGGACTGTGCCATGGAGCTCAGGGATGTCCTCGCTGACATCTTTAACATCTCCCTGAACCAAGCTGTTGTCCCCACATGTTTCAAAGCTACAACCATAATACCAGTGCCAAAGAAGCCCCTCCCATCTAACTATAACGACTATCAGCCCGTAGCATTGACTTCCATCATGAAGTGCTTTGGTCATGCAGAACATAAAGTCCATTCTCCCTCCCTCTCATGACCCATTCCAGTTTGCATATAGGTCAAACAGGTCCATAGAGGACGCCATCTCCACTGCTCTCCACCCAGCCCTCACTCACCTGGACTCAAAGAACACCTATGTGCGAATGCTGTTCTTGGATTACAGTTCCACATTCAACACAATCATTCCCCAGCAGCTAATACAAAAACTCGGACATTTTGGACTCAACACCTCTCTTTGTAACTGGGTGCTGGACTTTCTTACAGGGAGGCCACAGAACGTTCGGGTCGGCAGTAACACCTCCAGGGCCATCATGCTGAGCACAGGGGCCCCACAAGGGTGTGTGCTCAGCCCACTGCTCTTCACCCTGCTGACCCATGACTGTGTACCAATCTACAGCTCCAACCATATCATCAAAGTTTGCGGATGACACGACTGTGGTGGGCCTCATCACTAACAACGGTGAAGCCAACTACAGGAATAAGGTGAGCCAACTGGTCGAGTAAAGACAACAATCTCTTCCTGAACGTGGAGAAGACCAAAGAGATTGTAGTCGACTTCAGGAGAGGCCATTCACAGCATCCCCCTCTGACCATCGATGGTGCTGCAGTGGAGAGGGTGAACAGCACTAAATTCCTAGGGGTGCACATCGCTGAGGACCTCTCCTGGTCCAACAACATCGCATCGCTGGCCAAGAAGGCTCAAACTTGCCTCTACTTCCTCCGCAAACTGAGGAGTGCACGAGTCCCACCCCCCATCATGTGCTCATTCTACAGGGGCACCATTGAGAGTGTCCTCACTGGCTGCATCAGTGCGTGGTACGGAGGCTGCAGTGCCTCCTGCCGGAAGACTCTACAACGCATAGTGAACACGGCTAGCAAGATCATCAGTACCCCTCAGCCCTCCCTTACGGACGTCTATCACTCCCGTCTCACCCGCAGAGCCATCAGCATCGCTGGGGACACCTCCCACCCTTCACACTCACTCACTCTTCAACCTCCTGCCCTCAGGGAAAAGGTACTGGAGCCTCCGCGCCCGCTCCACAAGACTGCTAAACAGCTTCATCCACCAGGCTGTCAGGATGCTGACATGGTACCATTTTCTGAGGGGCGGAGTCACCTCAGAGGATCCATAGTTTCAACCAGAGCCTCTCAGTGCATGTTATATTTGATTAATGTTCGATATTTAAATAATATTGGCTGGCGTGGAATATCAGATATATTCCATTCAGCTAGCATGATACTGAACGAGTCGAAGACGAGTAGCTGAATGGAATATATCTGATATACAATGAAAAAAAAAGCCAGCCAATATTATTATTATTATTAATAATAACATCCATACACATTCCTTTCGGGTGTTCAACGCATCTTTCTCTTTCGAAATTCTCTCAAAATCTTCCATATTTAATGAAGCAAACTTGGCGGCCAGGTTTGTTTACAAATTGTCACAGTCGCTCGCTAGCGTAGAATTTTTACGTCTTCGTCATGTCTTGACATCCATGCAATATCGTAAACCATATTCAACGCTCATTCTCCATTGGGTAGAGTGACATAATAGATGTAGGATAAGCAATATGCTAACAATATTGCATGCTATCGAACCAAATGAATGAAACCTGCTAGAAGGGAATAGAACACGTTTTAATTCCAACGAAAAAATGTCCTGTATGGATAATACGCTATTTTTTTCGCGGTGCGGTTTCCATCAAATCCTGCGCTCCGATTGGCTGGCGAGCGGGTCCGTATCCTACGATACGGACGCCAGTTACGGACCCCGGTTACGGACCTCTGGCGACTCGCTCATTCACAACAACAAACAGTAGAATTTTTTTGTCAACGTTTATCTTTTTTTAAAAATAAGATTTATTTACAAGATTATCAAAAATCTTATACCGTAAATCTTTGCCAGCATTTCTCAGGAGAATAGCATTAATTTTACATCACGGATAGTGATAACGACAGTCTTCACAGCGAAAGCGAGTTTTACTACCCTGAGGAAGAAGAAATAAAAGAAAACATTTCAGGAGAAAGCTAAAAACCTGTAACTGTTGCTAACGCCAAGCAAAAACATGGCTGAATCCTGAATGACTCAATTTTGTATAAATAGGGGACGACATAGGCGGTAAAATGTAGTTTTTTTTCCTGCTATGGAAGTGCACTTGTATACCAGGGAAGAAGCAATTTGCATTACAGCCGTGAATGAGGATTCAAAATGGCGGCTCGCCTCGGCTCGGTTTTCCCTTTCGGGCGCTCCCGTTTTCGGTTAGAATTTGGTAAAGAAAAAAATAAATATATTATTTACCAGCTTAAGGTCTGTTCGTATGGTGAAATACTGTGACCTTGGCCTTGAATACTGACCTCGGCCCAGAGGGCCTTGGTCAGTACAGGTAGTCGACTTACGACTGCATTTGGTTACGACTGACCGGTTGTAAACCGATCTGGTCGTAAGTCGGCCTGTGTTAAATGAACGCAAGTATATTGTGATGTGTAATGATATTGTAATCATCTTAAAGTCTTATTTTATCAACATTTTCTTATTTCATTACCTTGGCTCATTATTTGGTTTAAGTCAAACACTGCGTACTACACTGCGTACAGTACAATTCGTTTAATATGTGCAAAACAAAAAATACGAAATACAGGTGTGAAAAATTGAAAACATTTTAGTTTGAAACATACCAAAATACAAATGTAAAACATAGCAAAATACAAAATTTAGTGACCGCTGGCATCACTGGTGCTTGGCTGTGGGTCGTCTACGTCATCATCAGCTGTTGCAGCGCTCGGGCTGGCGGGAGCATTTGCTCGTTTCATAAACCAGGAGCTGGGGCGGAAACTGTATGACGGAGTGCGCGAGGGAGCGCGAGAGAGACTGCGCATGTGCCTGGAGCTGGGGCGGAAACTGTCGTATGCTCAGCTAGCTCAGCTGGGAAACACTTGTCAGTCATAACCAGACGGTCGTAAAGTCGATCGGTCGTAAGTCACATAGGTCATAAGTCGACGACTACCTGTACTTTCAAGACCTCGGTCACGGTATTTCACGATACGGACCTCCCAGCTGGTAAATAACATATATATTTTACTCTGTACTTGTGCTGCTGTAACACCTGAATTTCCCCTCATGGAGATCAATAAAGGAATATCTGATCTTAACTTATCTTTTCTACTAAAATAACAGGAAATGAATTGAAGTGATTGTTCTGTGACTCTCATGTTCATAACAAGGCTATATGGTGTCTCAGGTTTACCTTTCACGAGCTCAGACTGAACTCTTTCTCTGGCTTTTAATCTCTCCTGAACAGCTCCAATACCACAGCTGTTGAAACCGTATCTGAAAAAGACACACATAAATGAGTGATGTCATCATTCCTAATTTAATACCAGGCACTGAATATCACAGCGCAGGTGTTGATGCAGTCTCTGTAACAGCAGCGCGGACGGTTTCATCACAGGTTCATATTAAATGTGCATCTTCTAATACCTTACAGTTCATATAGTAACAGCTCATTCACAGGGACTTGTCTGGTGGCCACTTCACATAATACAATGATATGGTGATCTTTTCTGGAAGACAACGTTTAAACTGGTGAAGGAACGACTACTTATAGCTACTAGAACACGTGGTAACATTTAAAAGTAACTATAAGTGGACAAAAATAAACCAAATATGTTTCTTTAATTCCATTCCGCTCCATCCATTCATTCATTTGTTATCCGTAACCGCTTATCCTGTGCAGGGTTGCGGGCAAGCTGGAGTCCATCCCAACTGCCTATGGGCAAGAGGTGGGGTACACCCTGGACAAGTCGCCAGATCGTTGCAGGGCTGGCACATAGAGACAAACAACCATTCACACTCACATTAACATCTACGGCCAATTTAGAGCCACCAGTTAGCCTAACCTGCATGTCTTTGGAGTGTGGGGGAAAACCGGAGCACCCAGAGGAAACCCACGCGGACACGGGGAGAACACGCAAACTCCAAACAGAAAGGCCCCCCATCAGTCGGCCACTGGGTTCGAACCCAGAGCCTTCTTGCTGTGAGGAGACAGTGCTAACCACTAAACCACGGTGCCGCCCCCCAATCCCGCCCTGTTTCTTTAATTTGTTTTTGAATAAAGAAATTTTAACTGTTGGTATATGAATGTGGTAAAAGACTATTGAAATGCTTTGGGATGTGATATTAATGGTAAATAATCAGCTTCAGTGGCATCACAGCATCCCATCGTTGATTGTTTTACAATAATTGCACTCTGATGTGTTTTATTCCTAACTTAATATATATACTAAATTATGAAAGCAAACCATACCGATACTGAATCATATAAAAATAAATGAAGTAATATAAATGTGCAATACCTCTCCTGCTGGACCTTTTTCACATTTTTTTTTATTTATTTTTGTACAACCCCCGATTCCAAAAAAGTTGGGACAAAGTACAAATTGTAAATAAAAATGGAATGCAATGATGTGGAAGTTTCAAAATTCCATATTTTATTCAGAATAGAACATAGATGACATATCAAATGTTTAAACTGAGAAAATGTATCATTTAAAGAGAAAAATTAGGTGATTTTAAATTTCATGACAAAAACACATCTCAAAAAAGTTAGGACAAGGCCATGTTTCCCACTGTGAGACATCCCCTTTTCTCTTTACAACAGTCTGTAAACGTCTGGGGACTGAGGAGACAAGTTGCTCAAGTTTAGGGATAGGAATGTTAACCCATTCTTGTCTAATGTAGAATTCTAGTTGCTCAACTGTCTTAGGTCTTTTTTGTCGTATCTTCCGTTTTATGATGCGCCAAATGTTTTCTATGGGTGAAAGATCTGGACTGCAGCCTGGCCAGTTCAGTACCCGGACCCTTCTTCTACGCAGCCATGATGCTGTAATTGATGCAGTATGTGGTTTGGCATTGTCATGTTGGAAAATGCAAGGTCTTCCCTGAAAGAGACGTCGTCTGGATGGGAGCATATGTTGCTCTAGAACCTGGATATACCTTTCAGCATTGATGGTGTCTTTCCAGATGTGTAAGCTGCCCATGCCACACACACTAATGCAACCCCATACCATCAGAGATGCAGGCTTCTGAACTGAGCGCTGATAACAACTTGGGTCGTCCTTCTCCTCTTTAGTCCGAATGACACGGCGTCCCTGATTTCCATAAAGAACTTCAAATTTTGATTCGTCTGACCACAGAACAGTTTTCCACTTTGCCACAGTCCATTTTAAATGAGCCTTGGCCCAGAGAAGACGTCTGCGCTTCTGGATCATGTATAGATACGGCTTCTTCTTTGAACTATAGAGTTTTAGCTGGCAACGGCGGATGGCACAGTGAATTGTGTTCACAGATAATGTTCTCTGGAAATATTCCTGAGCCCATTTTATGATTTCCAATACGGAAGCATGCCTGTATGTGATGCAGTGCCGTCTAAGGGCCCGAACATCACGGGCACCCAGTATGGTTTTCCGGTCTTGACCCTTACGCACAGAGATTCTTCCAGATTCTCTGAATCTTTTGATGATATTATGCACTGTAGATGATGATATGTTCAAACTCTTTGCAATTTTACACTGTCGAACTCCTTTCTGATATTGCTCCACTATTTGTCGGCGCAGAATTAGGGGGATTGGTGATCCTCTTCCCATCTTTACTTCTGAGAGCCGCTGCCACTCCAAGATGCTCTTTTTATACCCAGTCATGTTAATGACCTATTGCCAATTGACCTAATGAGTTGCAATTTGGTCCTCCAGCTGTTCCTTTTTTGTACCTTTAACTTTTCCAGCCTCTTATTGCCCCTGTCCAAACTTTTTTGAGATGTGTTGCTGTCATGAAATTTCAAATGAGCCAATATTTGGCATGAAATTTCAAAATGTCTCACTTTCGACATTTGATATGCTGTCTATGTTCTATTGTGAATACAATATCAGTTTTTTGAGATTTGTAAATTATTGCATTCCGTTTTTATTTACAATTTGTACTTTGTCCCAACTTTTTTTGGAATCGGGGTTGTATATGTAAATACTTAATTTATCTAGAATTTTTCTCTATTTTCTATTCTCCGTTTATCCTGTAATGATGCTGCTGGAATTTTTAATTTCCCTGAGGGAACCCTCCCAAAGGGATCAATAAAGTTCTATCTAATCTAATCTAATGTTTGCGTTTAGCAGTCTTTATCACAGAGCATTTCTCAAGGAAAACATTTCTGCTTATAAACTCTGTATGTAATAAACGCAGCCTTTCATCTCGTGCCTCGTTCCTCACTCGTGTACATCTGACTATCAAAGTGTAATCCGTAATCATCTATAAACCGGCTGACGTCTCTTCCTTTCAGCCTGAAAGCATGACAATATTTTGATTGCTGTTGAAATCTGAGCGAGGCAAACAGCTCCAGTGACCGCACAGTTGTTAAGATTTATCAATCACAGGTTTCCATAGCAACAAATAGAAATGCAAACGACTTCTTTCCCCGGCCATTTAAGTTGAGGCAAATATACTGTAAAGCTGAAGGTGATAATTAATATCAGGTTGGAAAAACAGGAAGGGAAAACAGATGGCTGTGCAGATTTGTGTGTTCTTTTGTGAGAATACACATGATGATAGAGGGGAGCCAATATTTATATAGCTGTTTAATGTTAGTAGATTCGGAGTGGTTTTTTCATGCAATCTGTCTAAAGTGATAATCATATAACAGTAACTATATACTGGACAAGAGGAACAGATGAAAAGGCAATTAAAAAAAAAAATTCTTTATGTACGGTTGCCAGATTGGGAGTGAATAAACACTGACTTATACAAAGTTAAGCTACAGCTATAAGAACAGTCAACATCTCATCTCATTATCTCTAGCCGCTTTATCCTTCTACAGGGTCGCAGGCAAGCTGGAGCCTATCCCAGCTGACTACGGGCGAAAGGTGGGGTACACCCTGGACAAGTCGCCAGGTCATCACAGGGCTGACACATAGACACAGACAACCATTCACACTCACATTCACACCTACGCTCAATTTAGAGTCACCAGTTAACCTAACCTGCATGTCTTTGGACTGTGGGGGAAACCGGAGCACCCGGAGGAAACCCACGCAGACACGGGGAGAACATGCAAACTCTGCACAGAAAGGCCCTCGCCGGCCACGGGGCTCGAACCCAGGACCTTCTTGCTGTGAGGCGACAGCGCTAACCACTACACCACCGTGCCGCCCCAACAGTCAACATGTTCAGTCTAAAAAGATATAATTTGGCAACAGCGACTTTATGATCCACAGTATTTCATGATATTTAGTTTTGCTTTAAAGCGAGATGTCCTTTCGATTTCATAAAATCAATGAAATTTAGTTCCCTCTGAAATGTGGTCATTGTGATACATGTTTATTTCTGCAATATCTCACAAAATATCAAGCCATTCTGTGGCTGGGAAGTTATTTAATTTGAGGGGATTAAAGCAAATAATGTGCATGAAATCGCTCGTTTCGCGCAGTCAAGCAGACAAGAGGAAGTCCGTGCGCGCATGCGCAGGTTTACCTTTGACCGTGCACTGACCGTTCCATCATTCTGTCACTAAACGAACAGCTGATCACACCGAAGTGCTCGCTGACCGCCGATATTTATTAGTTTGGTCCTGCTTTTCCTTTCCTTCGCATATAACATAACATCTTTTCTTCTCGCTTTCCGTTACTGTAGTCGGTCTTTGACGTTTCATTCGCACACTCACGTCCTCCATTTTCCTCTCCTGTTTCAAATTTGTATCCCACAATGCCTTGTGCAAACGGGGAAAGCCCACCACGTGATGCATGATGTCGTATCTTGAATTGGGTCATGGTGAAGCAGGAAAAAATAGCGGCGAATTTAGGGCCATGTGGTCCTAAAGTCATGAATCGTTCTATTAGAAAGAAAAACCTAATAAAATTGGAAGTCTGTGATTCGAATTTAGTAGTTTTTGATCCATGAAACAAAAATAACTGGGTGTCGGGGGAAATTCTTTTCATGACCTACACTTGAAAAATCTGAAAAGCAGTCTACCTTTAAAATATATATTTTACAGTCAGTCCTGTGCAAAAGTCATAGGCACATGTAAAGAAATGCTGTCGACCAAAAATGGCTTAAAAATAATGAAATGAAATGTTTCAACATTTAAAAAATAAAATACTATAAATAGCAGGAAGCCATAATAAATCAATATAACAAAGTCAATATTTGGTGCGAGATGACCCTTTGCTTTAAAAAAAATAGTAGTCTGAGGTCTAATGAGTGCAGTTTGATAAGGAAATGAGCTGTAGGTTTTACGGAGCATCTTCCAGAACCAGCCACAGTTCTTCTGGACACTTTAGGGGTGTTCACATGGCACATATTTGCATCGATGCTGCACCGATGTATTTTGTTGCAATACATCTTACACCAGTGTAAATTTTGTGGAGCGTTCACACGTCACAAACCTGCTTACTAGAGAGAAGCGTGTTAGCACCGGTGCAGCCCCACTTGCGTTCACACGGCAGTTTTTGCGACCGTGCTATACGATAGTAATAATGCGGAAATGAAATATGCGCATGCGTGAAAATGTACTTCCTTTTCCCGGTTGTCATGGCATCACCAAGCACCGGGAAAACAACGTGGATGAAGACACCAGTGTTGCCAGATACTGCTGACGTTTTCCAGCCCAAAATATGTTCAAATCCGCCAAAATGCATTTAAAACCGCCCAATCTGGCAACACTGGAAGACACGCAGTTCTGTTGTTGTTGATATTCGCCATTTTGGAAGTGCAAAATACCAGGATGCAAATTATGTAATCAACTCTCCTCACGCGTAGCGAGTCTACCCCTGTAGCGTTCAGACGTCCCATTTTATATCGGTGCTGCACCGCAAACTAGCATTTACTCCGGAGTAAATTTCTTAAACCACCTCCCGAGCAGGGTTAGATTTGCACCGGTTTAAGCAGCTTTCAGGGGCTACACCGGGATAACTTTGTACCGTGTGAACGCTCTACCGGGGCAGCCCCGGTGCTACACCGGAGTAAAAGTTGCCGTGTGAACACCCCTTTTGTCACACTCACTTCTTCATTTTACACCAAAACCCAGTAGCCTTCATTATGGTTTCTTTTTTAATCTGAAAAGTGCTCTCTTATGGAATACACTGCTCAGATACAAGCATTTTTTTTTTCTGCAACATTTAAATTTTGTGCTGGAAAACAAACAAACGTTTGGACTCTAAAATGTTTTTGTACTGGCTCGATAATGTATTAGTCATAAAATAGAAATCTATAACAAAGTTTGTATGGGGAAAAATAAATAAATAAATAAAATACATACATACACACACACACACACACACACACACACACGGTGCCTAGACTTTTGCACAGTATATACATATAATTTAAATGCTTCATGCTTCTCTCTGCATATTAAAATTTCTTAAAATGGGAGAAAATTTGTTAGGTGCGCCTCTTATGATGAAAGTAAAAATGGTGTTTTGTTTTTATTTTGTGGGTGTGTGCGCACAAATATCGTCACTTCAGATTTCATGAGCGTCACTTGTCTAAGGGCACCTTTTTCCAATCTTATGCAGTATGCGTACCAAAGAGAGAGAATTTGCCTTTCAAAACCAGGTGTGTGTACACACTGCTCGTTTACGTCAAAAGCAGAGGCTCGGACGCTTAACCTGCCTGTGAGGAACTTGCTAGAATGGTGGATCGTGGTGTCCAGCATGGATGAAAACTGGTCACAAACTCACAGGCCATGCAGGGAGGAATTTTTAATTAAATTTCGTAGCCCAGGACGTGTCTATGTATCAGATTTTTAAATTCATGCCGATTTCTCGACAACACTGGGAACCATTCAAATATCCTGCATCTTATTTACATAAACCCTATACTCATTTTGCTTATGAGTGTTTGTGAGCAGATAAAATTGTCCACTCGGACTTCACGAAGAGAAAAAAAGAAAAAAAAAAAACAGAAGAAAAAGCAGCTACTCGAAGTTCATTTCAAGTTACTTCTCTCATTCTGTTCTTTCCCCCCCGTTTAAAATTCAGCAAGCCACATTTATTCCTTCTGACCCTTTTACATTTTAACCTAAGGCGACTTAAAGGTGCAGCCAAATAAAATCCAAGCTGCCAGTCACGTCTATATGCAAAGAGTTTCTTTCCAGTCCATTTGAACGTCACCAGATTCTCAATGACTTATTTATCATCTTAAATATTTTGAATTCTGCTTCAAAATATTACTTGCTTCAGTATGCTTTTTAGATATTGTTAAATCTTAATATATAACAAACACTTTCATTATAGCATGCTTTGTTTAAATGACTTCATATGATTGTACTGTCTAAAATGTAGAAATACAACCGCCATACGAGTATAATGCAAGAGAATAAACTGCTAGCGTCAAAATAACATTCAAATATACTATTAACCCTCTGGGGTCTGAGGGTATTTTCTGTCACTCTAATGATTTTAGCGTGCTCTGATTTTGCTGTCAATTTCAACAAATCTAAGCAGTATTTTCAAAGTCATATGACTTTTTTTGTATTCAGTACCAGTTCAGCTACAATAATATCTATGCAGTATGTTATGATTGTTCTTTAAAAAGAATAACAGATAAATAAAGATGTTGTAAAAAGCAGTTTTAGAACCGTATTGGAATGTGTGGGGAAAAAAATATGACCTTAACCATTGTGACGAACCGTTTTGGTCACTTGAGGTGATTCTGTTCAGTCTTAGGAATGGATCAAGCACAAAAACTTAAACCTGCTCCATTGATTTGGACAATTAACTGGCCATCAGGGGCGGCACGGTGGTGTAGTGGTTAGCACTGTCGCCTCACAGCAAGAAGGTCCAGGTTCGAGCCCCGTGGCCGGCGAGGGCCTTTCTGTGTGGAGTTTGCATGTTCTCCCCGTGTCCGCGTGGGTTTCCTCCGGGTGCTCCGGTTTCCCCCACAGTCCAAAGACATGCAGGTTAGGTTAACTGGTGACTCTAAATTGACCGTAGGTGTGAATGTGAGTGTGAATGGTTCTCTGTGTCTATGTGTCAGCCCTGTGATGACCTGGCGACTTGTCCAGGGTGTACCCCGCCTTTCGCCCATAGTCAGCTGGGATAGGCTCCAGCTTGCCTGCGACCCTGTAGAAGGATAAAGCGGCTAGAGATAATGAGATGAGATGAGACGAGGGATCTATCAAAGTCTGATCTTCACAACACATGTTTGTGGAAGTGTATCACGGCACGAACAAAGGAGATTTCTGAGGACCTCAGAAAAAGCATTGTTGATGCTCATCAGGCTGGAAAAGGTTACAAAACCATCTCTAAAGAGTTTGGACTCCACCAATCCACAGTCAGACAGATTGTGTACAAATGGAGGAAATTCAAGACCATTGTTACCCTCCCCAGGAGTGGTCGACCAACAAAGATCACTCCAACAGCAAGGCGTGTAATAGTCGGCGAGGTCACAAAGGACCCCAGGGTAACTTCTGAGCAATTGAAGGCCTCCCTCACATTGGCTAATGTTAATGTTCATGAGTCCACCATCAGGAGAACACTGAACAACAATGGTGTGCATGGCAGGGTTGCAAGGAGAAAGACACTGCTCTCCAAAAAGAACATTGCTGCTCGTCTGCAGTTTGCTAAAGATCATGTGGACAAGCCAGAAGGCTATTGGAAAAATGTTTTGTGGACGGATGAGACCAAAATAGAACTTTTTGGTTTAAATGAGAAGCGTTATGTTTGGAGAAAGGAAAGCACTGGATTCCAGCATAAGAACCTCATCCCATCTGTGAAACATGGTGGTGGTAGTATCATGGTTTGGGCCTGTTTTGCTGCATCTGGGCCAGGACGGCTTGCCATCATTGATGGAACAATGAATTCTGAATTATACCAGCAAATCCTAAAGGAAAATGTCAGGACATCTGTCCATGAACTGAATCTCAAGAGAAGGTGGGTTATGCAGCAAGACAATGACCCTAAGCACAGAAGTTGTTCTACCAAAGAATGGTTAAAGAAGAATAAAGTTAATGTTTTGGAATGGCCAAGTCAAAGTCCTGACCTTAATCCAATCGAAATGTTGTGGAAGGACCTGAAGCGAGCAGTTCATGTGAGGAAACCCACCAACATCCCAGAGTTGAAGCTGTTCTGTACGGAGGAACGGGCTAAAATTCCTCCAAGCCGGTGTGCAGGACTGATCAACAGTTACCGCAAACGTTTAGTTGCAGTTATTGCTGCACAAGGGGGTCACACCAGATACTGAAAGCAAAGGTTCACATACTTTTGCCACTCACAGATATGTAATATTGGATCATTTTCCTCAATAAATAAATGACCAAGTATCATATTTTTGTCTCATTTGTTGAACTGGATTCTCTTTATCTACTTTTAGGACTTGTGTGAAAATCTGATGTTGTTTTAGGTCATATTTATGCAGAAATATAGAAAATTCTAAAGGATTCACAAACTTTCAAGCAGCACTGTATTCAGTTCAGAGCCACAACCAACTCTAATTTTGCTCCCACTCCAACATTTACCCTCTAAACTCAAAATAGAGCAAAATTAACTATTTTTGAGGAAAATACTTTTAACTCTGGAAAAATTGCTCAGTCATTTTTCCTGTATATGCACTACAGCGCACGCATATCAACCGATCTGCTCATAATAAATAGAAGAAATATTTACACTTATTCGAGTTGATCTTTGGCTGGATCGAGTCAAAGTCAAAAATAAGTAAATAAATAAATGAATAAATAAAGGCACCGCTCATCATCAATGTCACAGTTCTCAAGACTGAATTGAATCGCTGTCCTGACTCATCCGAAGTGCATAAAATCTGTGTGCCATCTCGTAACAAGTTTTACCTCCAAATAGCCTAAACTATGTCTGACAGATTTTATCCTGTTTACGGTGTGCGTTCCCACTGCGAAAGAGAAACCAATCGAAACCGAAAGAGTGAAAGTGATCATCATGCCGGTACCATGGGAACAGTCTTTTATGAACACGTAAGTGGGCGCTCAGCGCTCCGACGCAGGTGTGACTGAGTAAGGTGACAAGTTTTGTGTTTCATCTAATTTAGTTAATTTAAAATATAGAATATATTATTTGGCAGTGGGCACAGACGAAAGTGTAAAGTTTGTCAATATGTTTATGCAAAGTTTCCGTTTCCGGTTGAGAGTACGTCGTGCGCGTTCTGGCTGCCGCTTCTCACCGGAGCTCTTATTTTATTTCTTTTTCTATTTTTTTTTCTTTTCTGTGTGTTTGTGTAGTTTGGTGTTTGAGTGTTTTGTCCGCCGGTTGTGGTGTAGCTCCGGACCTAGTTTGGGCGTCGGTTCCCTCCAGGCCTTGGTTCGCTGTGGGTGATGCCTGCACTCCCAGCTGTGGACTGCAGTGAGCCTGTTGCTCAATTTACATCGTGGTTGTCCAGCGCTCTGTGCTTTAACGCTTGGCGTGATGTTCCGAGCGATGTTGCTCGGTGGTGTCGCGGCGGCTGTGCAGGCGGTTTGGGACACACCAGCGCTCTGCGTGGCGGAGCTTCTCTGCTCGCTGTGTGGATCCATGGCGTGGTGTTGAGCGATGTTGCTGACGGCGTCACGGCGGCGGTGCTGGAGATGTGGGACTTGTTTTCGTGCGCCTTTTGGTGGGACTGTGGCTGCTACACCACGGGAATTACATCCTGACCCCTACTTGGTGGACTTTATTTTTTATTATATTTTTATTTATTTTTTCTTTCCTTGTCTATAATTGTAAAGCGTCCTTGGGTTTTTTGAAAGGCGCTATATAAACTTATTATTATGATACTTGTTTGATAAAAACTCGCAAAGATATTTATCTAAATACATGACCTACTCTATCTGAACCTGCCGAGCTTCACTGGCGAAGCTCTCGACCCTGGAGGGTTAATATAAAGCTGTGATTTGAACTACAGCTGGTACTACTGCCCAAGTTAATCAACACCTTCTGACCAATCAGCTTCAATTCAACAGCACTATGGTATTAGGATGGTTATTGCAGGCAGGACTGAAGATCAGGTGCATTATCACGTTCTGGAGCTGAACAAACTGTGTTCGAGGTTGCAGAAGAGAACAACAAAATGTGCAGTGACACTCAAAGCTGCGTCATACCTGTTAATAACCGCCTGGTCAGCCTCAAGTCTGAACACGCGAGGTTTTGGATTTCCCTCCTGTGGTTTTGGGGTGACGGTGCCCACCTCGACAAAGCCGAAGCCCAGCCGGTACAGTGCATCCACCGCCTCGCCGTGCTTATCAAAACCTGCTGCGATCCCAACAGGATTCCCGAACCTCCGTCCCATCACGTTTACCTCCTGGATTACCCCCCCCCACACACAAAAATAATAACAATAACAACAATAATAATAAATTATTATTATAATATTGCTATTTCTTAGTAGAAAATGTCACATGATGCATGCCAAATTGTATCAAACTTCTGAAAAAAAAATTATAATTTACATTAAGCAAATGTTTTATTCACTGAAAAGTGACAAAGGATACAATTCATGTTGCTCAAAAGCACACCATTTAAAATAATTAGAGCAACAGACAATAACAATAAGTCTTCGAACTTAGCCGGTAGTCCGAAGCTCGAGGCTGACAGAACACCGTATCGGTCTAGTGAATTTATTTAGGTCACTAGTCTGACGAGCTGGTGTGAAAACAGTCTCCTAAAGTAGTGTAATAATTTGTTCCTGAATGCAAAATACTTTTGAAAATGCAAATCAAACAAGATCAACTGTGAGCTCTCACTTATATCAGAACGCAAGCGATCAAAGGAATAGGACACTTCTTATGAATGTTGACTTCAACAAATAATGAACCCTGAAACAAGTAAGTAAAGAGCAGTGTCTCTCCCCAGGGATTTCAAATAGCAACCTGGGAAACTGTCATTTTGAAACAGCGTCAAAATCCACGCTACATGTTTCGCAAACACATTCAGTCGGTAAACAGGAAGTCGATGTGCGACAGACCTGAAAACGGTATACACTGTAGAGAACCCAAAGCTGAAGCTCGGTACCAAATATCAAGCAGGTGTGATTTGTAGTTGCTGAGAAAAGTGAGACAAAAAATTTTGTAAATCCACCCTATATGTTTCGCAAACACATTCAGTCGGTAAACAGGAAGTTGATGTGCGACAGACCTGAAAACGGTATACATGGTACAGAACCCCAAGCTGAAGTTTGGTACCAAGCGACTATGATTTGTGGTTGATGAGAAAAAGGGTGTTTCGGACAGACGGCAATACAGACGGACAGAGGCAAACCAGTATATACCCCACCCCCCTTTCGGAGCAGGGGTATAACAATATTTAAGGAATACAACACTTGGGGTATGCTGTTCCAGGAAAATAATCAACCATCAGTTGGTGTGATGTGGCCCAATATGAAGCAAAGATATTATTACAACCATGAAGATGATTATTTTTCTATAACAGAATATTCTGAAGTGTCTGTGTTCCCTCAGACGGACATAGTTAAATAAACCAGTATTCCCCTCCCCCCTCCTTTGGAACAGGCGTATAATAATAATTACGAAAATCAGTGTTATTTTTGTCAAAACGAAACTTGACGCAAGATCTACTTTGGAAAAGCCAACTGTACTAAAAATAGTCACATATGTGAGGCACTTGTGTTTTCCTGACCATTTCCGCTATTAGCATCAACCTTTGACATTGCTATTTTTTTTTAACCTTGAGCGTGATTGATTGGTTCATGGTGAACTGTTTGACCAATGGTAAATTTTTCTAAAGATTGCGTGTCTTTCACGCCATACAAACATTCCTGAACTCTGACTTTACTCATTGGCCTCTACTGTTTGTACCAGAGAAGTCCGAAGATGAAGAAGCAGCTGAAATGTGCATCGAAAGGTTTGAAGATAAAGCAGATCCTTCCTACGTGCGTTGGAGGCACGAGGTGGCTGCGTCACATGGAGAGGTCACATAATGCGTTTGTTTGTGAATATCGTGCCCTCAGGGCTCAAGTGGAAATGCTTCACACATCAACGCCAAGGCAGAAGGACTAGCTAAATTGGCCTCTGATGGCGATGTCATCATTTTCTTGTTACTTTTGCAGGTAAGTAAATAAACATTCATGAATTTCAACAACAATAATATTCGATAATGATTCAAAGGGACAGAGTTAGGAATTTTAATGCAAGGGGGGGAATTATAGTTCATAACTTACAACCCCGATTCCAAAAAAGTTGGGACAAAGTACAAATTGTAAATAAAAATGGAATGCAATGATGTGGAAGTTTCAAAATTCCATATTTTATTCAGAATAGAACATAGATGACATATCAAATGTTTAAACTGAGAAAATGTATCATTTAAAGAGAAAAATTAGGTGATTTTAAATTTCATGACAACAACACATCTCAAAAAAGTTGGGACAAGGCCATGTTTACCACTGTGAGACATCCCCTTTTCTCTTTACAACAGTCTGTAAACGTCTGGGGACTGAGGAGACAAGTTGCTCAAGTTTAGGGATAGGAATGTTAACCCATTCTTGTCTAATGTAGGATTATAGTTGCTCAACTGTCTTAGGTCTTTTTTGTCGTATCTTCCGTTTTATGATGCACCAAATGTTTTCTATGGGTGAAAGATCTGGACTGCAGGCTGGCCAGTTCAGTACCCGGACCCTTCTTCTACGCAGCCATGATGCTGTAATTGATGCAGTATGTGGTTTGGCATTGTCATGCTGGAAAATGCAAGGTCTTCCCTGAAAGAGACGTCGTCTGGATGGGAGCATATGTTGCTCTAGAACCTGGATATACCTTTCAGCATTGATGGTGTCTTTCCAGATGTGTAAGCTGCCCATGCCACACGCACTAATGCAACCCCATACCATCAGAGATGCAGGCTTCTGAACTGAGCGCTGATAACAACTTGGGTCGTCCTTCTCCTCTTTAGTCCGAATGACACGGCGTCCCTGATTTCCATAAAGAACTTCAAATTTTGATTCGTCTGACCACAGAACAGTTTTCCACTTTGCCACAGTCCATTTTAAATGAGCCTTGGCCCAGAGAAGACACCTGCGCTTCTGGATCATGTTTAGATACGGCTTCTTCTTTGAACCATAGAGTTTTAGCTGGCAACGGCGGATGGCACGGTGAATTGTGTTCACAGATAATGTTCTCTGGAAATATTCCTGAGCCCATTTTGTGATTTCCAATACAGAAGCATGCCTGTATGTGATGCAGTGCCGTCTAAGGGCCCGAAGATCACGGGCACCCAGTATGGTTTTCCAGCCTTGACCCTTACGCACAGAGATTCTTCCAGATTCTCTGAATCTTTTGATGATATTATGCACTGTAAATGATGATATGTTCAAACTCTTTGCAATTTTACACTGTCGAACTCCTTTCTGATATTGCTCCACTATTTGTCGGTGCAGAATTAGGGGGATTGGTGATCCTCTTCCCATCTTTACTTCTGAGAGCCGCTGCCACTCCTAGATGCTCTTTTTATACCCAGTCATGTTAATGACCTATTGCCAATTGACCTAATGAGTTGCAATTTGGTCCTCCAGCTGTTCCTTTTTTGTACCTTTAACTTTTCCAGCCTCTTATTGCCCCTGTCCCAACTTTTTTGAGATGTGTTGCTGTCATGAAATTTCAAATGAGCCAATATTTGGCATGAAATTTCAAAATGTCTCACTTTCGACATTTGATATGTTGTCTATGTTCTACTGTGAATACAATATCAGTTTTTGAGATTTGTAAATTATTGCATTCCGTTTTTATTTACAATTTGTACTTTGTCCCAACTTTTTTGGAATCGGGGTTGTATTATTAAAAAAATAAGTATTTTGCATGGAAATCAACCCAGGTTTTATAATTTTGTTTTAGTTGATGGATGATCACGCCGCAGGCCAGAACCTACCCGACTTTGATGATGGATATTCATCAGATGAATTTGACAATGAAATGAGCGAGGATTTTGTGAATGACATGCTCACTGGCTACCTATGAACACTGTCAAACAATCCTTTGACACAAATGAAATAAAAAGTGGACTGATTTAACAACAGCTGGTGTTTGTTCAATTATACCGGTGTTAAAAATAACATCTGTATTGACAGGTAAAGCTGTACAAGGTCATTAGCGTACAAATGACTGAGGACAGGTTCGAGCTAGTAAATTCTGGTTTGTTGGTAGTCCGACTGGCTGGCATGCTAAAAAGTTTTTCGTGAAGACTGCAATACAGCTCATGTGTTAACGTGAGTACATTTTCCAAACTCACCAGCGATGCAGGATCCTGGTAGCGATTTCTGGGCACCAGGCCCAGGCGGAGTAAGCGCACAGCCATGACGTGAGCAGTTTCTGCTCCCACAAGTCTTTGCAGCACTGGCATGAGAGCGGACGCGTAGAAGCGCTCATCCCCAGTCACAGTGAGGTATCCCAAGAATAAGGTGCTGCCACATCCTAGGATCTTTATAGCATCCTTCAGACGCTTCTGTGGTGGGGGAAAAAAAAAAAAAGGACTATATAAAACCTGATCTTTTATCACTCTGGTAGTAAACAGAGCAGTTCGTGATCATGTTTCGTGAATGTGTCCGGGACTTAGACAATTATTTCTGGCAAGTAAAATAGTGAAAAGTATACTAAAAACAGGAATCCACTAATCTATAGCGCAAAGCATTTCCTTTAAACATTACCACACTACATCCTTTCAATGGGATTTCTCATTCATTCATTCATTCATTCATTCATTCATTCATCGTTCCTTCTTAAGTGAGCGCTTTATCCTGGTCAAGGTCATGGAACCCGGAGACCATCCCAGAAACACTGTATGTGAGACAGGAATACACCCTGGATGGTTTTAGGAAAACCCGACAGTTTACTAATATCCATATGGTGTATTCGAATTCACCTGGTAGTGAGACGTTTGAGATGGTATGGGCATGTTTTACGCATGGACAACTCATGCCTACCAAAGTATCTACTAGAGTGGACACCATGGCATGGTCACCACTCATTTGGAGCACAGTGAGTCACTTGGTTGAAGTGCGTCGAAGAGGACTTGGAGTTAGTGACTGGCCACACCGACCTCCAACACGAGCACGGCAAAGTGATGGCTACGGACAAGAGAGCTCGGGGGGGGCCATGCGACAGAACATGACTAGTTTCAATGCTGGGCAGCCATATCCAAGGTGATAGATGAGAGCTTCTCAAGTCCATGTGGTGTATAAACAGGACCAAAACTATTCACAGCTCTCTGATCGCAAGAACGTTAGGATTCATCAGGACCATTTTGAATTAAATCAGGATTTGGCAGACTATGTAAAGCCAACAGTCACAAACTTGGGTTTTAAGATGGACAGTGATTTTAAATTGGATCAGCAAATTAGTTCCGTAGTGAAGTCTAGCTTCTTTCAAATTAGGCAGCAGGCAAAGGTGAAGCCTTTCCTTGCACAAACACACTTTGAGACAGTAATCCACGCCTTCATAACATCTCGGCTGGATTACTGTAATGCACTTTATTTTGGAGTTATCCAGTCCTCCCTCGCACGTCTCCAGCTGGTGCAAAATGCAGCCGCTCGCCTCCTAACTGGAGCACGTAAGAGGGAGCACATAACTCCCATCCTGGTCTCCCTCCACTGGCTGCCTGTGCACTTTAGAGTCCATTTTAAGATTCTTTTATTTGTTTTTAAGTCTTTAAATGGTCTCGCCCCCCACCTCTCTGAGCTCCTTCAACCCTACGCTCCTGCTCGGTGCCTCAGGTCAGCTGACTTGCTGCTCCTGGACGTACCAAGGTCCAAACGGAAGCTCAGAGGGGACAGAGCTTTCTCCATTGCTGCTCCAAAATTATGGAACGAGCTACCATTGCACATTAGGCAAGCGTCCTCACTGTCCATTTTTAAAACTAGTCTTAAAACCCATTTTTACTCCTTGGCTTTTAACTCCGCATGAGACTCTGCTCTTGTTTTAGTGTTTTTATGGTTTGCTTTTATTTATTGTTTTATTGTTTCTAATTGCTTTTAAAAAAAAAACAATGAAAACTGTTCGACTGTTTTTATTTATTTCACATACATGTCAACCTATACGGAATGTCCGTATTTTATACGGATTTGATTCAATAAACGTAGTATACGGGCGTATAAATAAAGTTATACGGATTCTTTAAAAAAACTTCAATATTTATTTAGAGCTATAATCAATTCCCATGATGATAAAAGAGCACATAACATTTACAAACGTACTGTACACCACAGACAGCCAGTAAAGAGTCTTATGAAATCGCGCGTTATCTTGTGGTAGCGAGACTTCGTTCCACTTTTGATCATGCGCACACCGCATTGCGAGAATCCCGCCAACCATGAAGTCATAGACATATAAACATAGACGCCGCCTTCTGCGTAGAATTATACATCATCCTCGCCGCCATATTGGATGTGGCAAAGTGGAGATTCTTCACCCGTCTCTGGTATAGCGTCTAGACAGTAGCCGAGAATAAAGATGCCTCATTCATGTGCTGCGTTTAACTGTACCAACAGGTTTACCGTCCAAACGAGATCACATGGGATTACCTTTCACAGGTGAGACTGGAAAAATACTTTTCATTGTATTTGGTCATTATAACGTAATTTTACGAACAGATTTTTCTGACTTTGTGGCTAATATGAAGTCTCGTGCATAATAGCCGCTCGGTGAAACCTGTCTCCAAACAACGAAGTATTTCCATCGTAACTACGCTGATAATACTTTGTGTTTTTGTCAAACATTGGAGCTTTGTATTCATTCTGAAGGTTTATTGTTATTAATATTGAATAAAAAGTAACTGGGATATATCATTGTTAATTATCATTCAAATTTTAGGTCAATTATTTTAATTTGCATCTTATACGGATTTTATAAGGGAAATACGGATTTTGGAGGTTGGTTATACAGGTTTGATTGACCAAAGGTTGAAATGTATGATTTCATTGCTTTTAATTTTTTTATGTATTTTATGTACAGCACCTTGTTTTCAACTACGGTTGTTTTAAAGTGCTATATAAACAAAGTTGAGTTGGGGATTATCTCAGAATATCATAAAAGTGCTCTGATTTGTAGAACTCGTTTCCTGACATATCGCTGTTGCAGAAGGCCAGTATCGCGATAATACAACGATAACACAACAGCAACACATACTGCGCATGCGTACAAGAGAGAACTCAGAAGGGCAGCAGTCATATGGCAGAAGGAAATTTTATCAGTATTAGTAATGTCTGCGCGTGTGGCAAAATTGCTCACGTTTTATCAAAATACACAGGTTATAGCCTTCGAGCTGTGAAAGGCATAAATTAGTGATGAATTAACACAAAAAAAATGAGAAAAGACGACCATACTAAATATAAAAGAGAGAAAACTAATCTGCCATGTCTAACATTCAGTCTCAACTGGTAAAAGTCGCGAGTTAAACACGTCATTTTATATACTATTTATATTTCGAGTTATACTATTTGCCGCACTTTTTCTGTTGTTATTATTATTCAGTAGTTGTGTTTATGTGAATGCTATATGCTAAGCTACCTTCAGCTGTCCCGCCATGACCATTCACGGTGGAGGCGTATCCACGTGACTGTATTCAACTCTCGCGATATTTACGGCACCTGAAACTACACGCCTTAAAAAGAAAGACCAGACCAAAATGGCGCAGAGTATTAAACAGGTGTAATTAAAGAAGCAAATTAATAATATACTCTGTCACTTTGGTCTGTATTTATAAGAAACTACACCCTTGTTAGATTTTCTTTTTAAAAACTGAACAAATGATTTGTACAGTCATGGGGAAAAAGAAAGTACACCCTAATCATCATCTTCTGGCTGCTCCTGATTAGGGGTCGCCACAGTGGATCTTTGGTCTCCATTGCTCCCTGTCTTCCGCATCCTTCTCTACCACACCTGCCACTTTCATGTATCTCCTCTTTGGCCTTCATCGTTTTCGTTTGCCTGGCAGCTCCATCCTCAACATTCTCCTTCAAACATGTGCCCATACCATCTCAGTCTCATCTCATCTCGTTATCTCTAGCCGCTTTTATCCTGTTCTACAGGGTCGCAGGCAAGCTGGAGCCTATCCCAGCTGACTACTGGGCGGCACGGTGGTGTAGTGGTTAGCACGGTCGCCTCACAGCAAGAAGGTTCCGGGTTCGAACCCAGCGGCCGGCGAGGGCCTTCTGTGTGGAGTTTGCATGTTCTCCCTGTGTCTGCGTGGGTTTCGTCCGGGTGCTCTGGTTTCCCCCACAATCCAAAGACATGCAGTTAGGTTGACGTGGGCTGAGGTGCCCTTGAGCAAGATACCGAACCCCTGACTGCTCTCTGGGCTGCCCACTGCTCTGGGTGTGTGTCCGTTCACTGCTTCAGATGGGTTAAATGCAGAGAATGAATTTCACTGTGCTTGAAGTGTGCATGACGAATAAAGGTTCTTCTACAGGCGAAAGGCGGGGTACACCATGGACAGGTCATCACAGGGCTGAAACATAGACACAGACAACCATTCACACTCACATTCACACCTACGGTCAATTTAGAGTCACCAGTTAACCTGACCTGCATGTCTTTGGACTGTGGGGGAAACCGGAGCACCCGGAGGAAACCCACGGGGAGAACATGCAAACTCCGCACAGAAAGGCCCTCGCCAGCCACGGGGCTCGAACCCGGACCTTCTTGCTGTGAGGCTAACCACTACACCACCATGCCGCCCCCCAGTCTCATCTCTTTAATTTAATTTTTTAAGCTTTAATTTTAGCTTAATTCCCAAGCTCTCCACATGTGCTCTCCCTCTGATGTGCTCGTTCCTTATCCTGTCTAACCTCCCATCGCAAACCTTAACATCCTCAACTCCGCCACCTCCAACTTTGCCTCCTGCCTCTTCGTTAAGGGTACGGTCTCCAATCCATACATCACAGCTGGTCTCACTACCGTCTTATACATCTTACCTTTCACTTTTGCTGAGACTTTCCAATCACAAATGACTCCCAGAATCCTTCTCCAACTGCTCCACCCTGCCTGCACTCTCTTTCTCATCTCACTATTGCAGCCTCCATTTTCCTGCACAGTTGACCCCAGGGGGCGGCACGGTGGTGTAGTGGTTAGCGCTGTCGCCTCACAGCAAGAAGGTCCGGGTTCGAGCCCCGTGGCCAGCGAGGGCCTTTCTATGCAGAGTTTGCATGTTGTCCGCGTGGGTTTCCTCCGGGTGCTTTGGTTTCCCCGACAGTCCAAAGACATGCAGGTTAGGTTAACTGGTGACTCTAAATTGACCGTAGGTGTGAGTGTGAATGGTTGTCTGTGTCTATGTGTTAGCCCTGTGATGACCTGGCAACTTGTCCAGGGTGTACCCAGCCTTTTGCCCGTAGTTAGCTGGGATAGGCTCCAGCTTGCCTGCGACCCTGTAGAACAGGATAAAGCGGCTAGAGATAATGAGATGAGTTGACCCCAGGTACTTGAATTCACCAACTTTCTTTACGTCTACTCCTTGCATCTTCACTACACTCTCATCCCATTTCTCATTGATGCACATGTATTCTGTTTTGCTACTGCTCACCTTCATTCCTTTTCATTCCAATGCATCCCTCCATCTCTCCAAACCCAACTCAACCTCCTTTCTACTTTCACCACATATCACAATATCATCCGCAGACATCATGTTCCATGGTGACTCTTGCCTCACTTCGTCCGTCAAGCTATCCATCACTATGGCAAACAAGAAAGGACTCAAAGCAGATCCTTGATGGAGTCCCATCTTCACCTTGAACCATTCAGTTGTCCCAACTGTACACCTCACTGCTGTTTCACTGTTCTCATACATGTCTTGCACCACTCTAATATACTTCTTATTTACTCCACTCTTTCTCATACAATACCATAACTCATCTCTCGGCACTCTATCGTGTGCCTTCTCCAGGTCTACAAACACACAATGTAGCTTTCTCTGGCCTTCTCTGTACTTCTCCATTAACATTCTTAAAGCAAAAATTGCATCCGACGTGCTCTTCCTTGGCATAAACCCGTACTGCTGTTCACAGATTGTTACCTCTCTTCTCAATCTTGCCTCCAATACCCTTTCCCATAGCTTCATGGTGTGGCTCATCAATTAGTGCACCCTAATGCAATATATTTATTTTTCAGGGCCTAAATAACAACTGATCTTCTCCAAACAAAAAAGTCAAGTTTATTTGTATAGCACGTTTAACAATAGACATTGTCACAAAGCAGCTTTACAGAATTTGAATGACTTTAAACATGAGCTAATTTTATCCCTAATCTATCCCCAATGAGCAAGCCTGTGGTGACGGTGGCAAGGAAAAACTCCCTCAGACAACATGAGGAAGAAACCTCGAGAGGAACCAGGCTCAAAAGGGAACCCATCCTCATTCGGGCAACAACAGACAACATGACTATAACAATAACAGTTTTAACATGAAGTCAGTTTCGTTGATGTTATAAACTCTTCATTGATGGAAACTTGAGTGCAAAACTGTTCATGACAACTGCAGTCCTAAAGCTAGCAAGTCAACTGTAGTCCTCAGCCATAAAAGCATTACTGTAAGTGTCCAGAGCATCTTCCAAGTGTGACTTTCAACTGTCCATATGGGGCCGTCCTCCACAGGAGCGATATGATGGGACTCCAACCAGACATAGGGTATCAGGATGGATCAGGCAGGTCCGAGGAGCAGAAGAGGTCAGCATCTCGATCTCAGGATTGACATGTAACCCAATAACCTCAAAAATAACCTCAGGTGGAAAAAAAACCCAACCCAAAACATAAAAGATTTCAATATGTCGTGTTTTTACCCCAAAAAGTAACCCAACATTCAGAACCCAGGTGGGGAAAAATAAGTGTACCCTCTAATTCAGTTACATATAGAATCACTTTTAACAACAACAACTTGAAGTAAGCATTTTCTGTAGGTGTTTATCAGTCTTTCACACCATTTGAGAAATTTTGACCCGCTCTTCTTTCCAGCATTGCTTCTCTGATGTTTGAGGGCATTCACTGATGCACAGCTCTCTTAAGTTCCATCACAGAGTCTCAGTGGGGTTGAGGCCTAGACTTTAACTTGAACATTCCAGCACCTTGATTTTTTTTATTTTGACATTTAGATCTTGATTTGGGCTGCACGGTGGTGTAGTGGTTAGCGCTGTCGCCTCACAGCAAGAAGGGCCGGGTTCGAGCCCCGTGGCCGGCGAGGGCCTTTCTGTGCAGAGTTTGCATGTTCTCCCCATGTCCGCGTGGGTTTCCTCCGGGTGCTCCGGTTTCCCCCACAGTCCAAAGACATGCAGGTTAGGTTAACTGGTGACTCTAAATTGACCCTAGGTGTGAATGTGGTTGTCTGTGTCTATGTGTCAGCCCTGTGATGACCTGGCGACTTGTCCAGGGTGTACCCCGCCTTTCACCCGTAGTCAGCTGGGATAGGCTCCAGCTTGCCTGCGACCCTGTAGAACAGGATAAAGCGGCTAGAGATAATGAGATGAAATGAGATGTTGATTTGCTGATGTGCTTGAGATCATTGTCCTGTTGCATGACCCCATTTTGACCCAGCTCAAATTGCTGGACAGATGTCCTAACTTTTGTCTCAAGAATATTTTGCTATAAAGTGGAGTTCATGTTTGTCTCAATGACCACAAATGCCTGTTTACAAAATATACAAAATATGGACGAGTCACTGTATACGGATTTGCAGAAAATAAAAATATATAGTACACGTGGATCTTTTATTCGCGGATATGTGATATTTTCCATCCATCCATTATCTGTAGCCGCTTATCCTGTTCTACAGGGTCGCAGGCAAGCTGGAGTCTATCCCAGCTGACTATGGGTGAGAGGTGGGGTACACCCTGGACAAGTCGCCAGGTTCTTGCAGGGCTGACATTGAGACAAACAACCATTCACACTCACATCTACAGTCAATTTAGAGCCACCAATTAACCTAACCTGCATGTTTTTGGACTGCAAATGGAGGAAACCCATGCAGACACGGGGAGAACATACAAACTCCACACAGAAAGGCCCTCGTCGGCCGCTGGGCTCGAACCCAGGACCTTCTTACTGTGAGGCGACAGTGCTAACCACTACACCACCGTGCTGTCCTGTGATATTTTCCATGAAATATAAATAAAGTTAAATAGTAAATTAATAAATTAAACATACAAATGCAGTCTTCAGGTGAAATACGTAAACACCCCCTTTTGGCAAAAATGCCATTTCAGAGTTGTGTTCTCTAGATATTATTAGATGTTCCACATCTCTTATCGAAAGACTCATCTGCTGATTAGTGAGTATTGACTCAACTCCTGGCGCTTCTACCTCCATCATATAGCTACTATTGGCAGATAACGTCACCATGGAGACAATCTTTGTGACGTCTGTGTCATTCTTACATAAACTCGTAGCAACATTTTGTAAAATTAACCGCCCATAATACATCATCCCTATGAAATCCGTAACCAGTCCATAATATACTTAAACATCCATAACCAATCCATAAATTACTAGCATCCGTGATGCATCCATGTTAAAATCCATAACCACTCCGTATTTTGTATCCTTTTTTTATATTTCCGTAATCTGTAGTCCGTGACTCGTCAGGTTTCCCAGGCCTCGTGGCTGTAAAACAAGCCCAAATCAAATCATCACCCCACCACCGCCATGTTTGACAGCTGATAAGATGTTTTGGGTGATAAGCTGTGTTTGGTTTTCATTATAAATGATGACTAAACATCTCCACCTTGGTCTCTTCAGCCCAAAGCGTATTGTTCCAGAGCTTTTATGGTTTGTTCAAATGCAATTCTGCAAACCTAAGTCACGCTGCATTATTCTTTTTGTAAAGAAATTACTTTTTCCTTGCCACCCTTCCCTAAGTCATACTTCTTCAGTCTTTTTCTGATTGTGCTGTCATGAACATAAATGATCTGACCTTGGACTGAATTTGCGGAGAGATCCACTCCTGGAAAGATTGACAGATTTCCTTTGGTAAACAGTCCTTCTCATTAGAATGCGGAATGGTGAATTTTAAATTGTTTGAAGATGGCCTTATGACCCTTCCCAGATTTATAAGCAGCAACAATTGCTTATCTGAGGTCATGGCTGATATCGTTTCTTCTCAGCATGATAGAAAGACCAGCATGCTCCAGAACACTGAAGTTCTGCTTTTATAGAAGTAGTCACATTTCTTGTTGTTTAACTAATCTTGTGAATTTCATGAGTAACACCTGGCTGGTAATTACTTGTGGAAGTAGGAAAGTATACGTATTTTTCTCCTGCCTGCTTTCTGAATGTTGTTATTTAGACAAGTTGTTTATTTGCTACAAAGAAATCATGTGCGAAGAAAAATAAAGGCCAAATCTCAAATGACCAAATGTCATTAAAAACGGTTTTTAGTCCATTTTGAAAAGGGTAGGGTGTTCTTCTTTAAAATATGATGAAGCATGTTTCCTTCCCATGTCCTGTAGATAGAGAACACCTTAAGCATTTCAGAAATGTGTTGTATTAATTATAAAAAAGCGTGAAAATTCAAATACTGTCACGGTTTTATATGTATTCGCCCTGTATACAACTTGCGTCAGGATAAGATCGTAAGCAACAAACAGTTAAAAGAAAAAATAAAGATCTAAGAATGTAGTAGCAGTAGTGACAACAGGGTAAATTTACACACGCGCACACACACGCACAACCTTTAACGTCCTGACTCAGATGTGCGTATCACCAACGTCACATGCAGTGCAGAGAAGGAGGGTGCACTGGAACCTCCTCGTTTGATAATATGCATAAAAAATTCAAATGAGTTCATTTTACCATTGGGACACATGATTTTCTATATTGTGATGTCAAAATTGTGATGAAAACCTTTTGATTTGTGGTGTTTTGGGGGTTTTTTTGCTTAAAAATGTTATTTATAGTAGCATTTATGTGTCACATGTGAATTCAAGGGGAATCTCTAGCTAGGAAGAAAACAAGCAGGGATAAGTTTGAAATATTGCTTTTATTGAATCTTTATTGTAATATAGTGGTGTACATTAAAAGTAAACCACTTGTTTTCACCACTGACAGGCTCATAATATTATTACAGGTGTCTGACAACATGGAAAGGATCCCTACAGAGATACATCTGTGTCTGTTTAACTCAATAACTGTAAAGAAACTGTAGAAAATGACTGTTTATACACTCATTGTTTAAAGGAACAGTCCACCGTACTTCCATAATGAAATATGTTCTTCTCTGAATTGAGACGAGCTGATCCGTACCTCTCTGAGCTTTGTGCGACCTCCCAGTCAGTCAGACTCGCTGTCACTCCTGTTTACTCCTGTTAGCAATGTAGCTAGGCTTAGCATGGCCAATGGTATTTTTTGGGGCTGTAGTTAGATGTGACCAAACTCTTCCGCGTTTTTCCTGTTTACATAGGTTTATATGACCAGTGACATGAAACAAAGTTAAATTACACAAATTGAAACGTGGCGATTTTCTATGCTATGGAAAGTCTGCACTATAATGACAGGCGTACTAACACCTTCTGCGCACTTCGACAGCGCATTGATACCTTCACTCCTCTTCGGGCACGGCCAGGCGGCCGAATGCCCTGGTCCGTCCGCCCTGTCTAAAAAAATGGTACAACTCGAGCCCCATGGTAAAATTGGGACTTTGTCATTTTTCCGCATGAGGCCCATGGTAAAACCACACTTCCAGGAGGGGCTGCCGTCTGCCTCCCAAGCCGGCCGAGAGCGCTCCTCGTCGGGCACGGCCAGGCAGGCGAATTCCCTGGTCCGTCCGCCCTGTCTAAAAAAAATGGTACAACTCCGAGTGAAGGTATCAATGCGCTGTCGAAGCGCGCAGAAGGTGTTAGTACGCCTGTCATTATAGTGCGGACTTTCCATAGCATAGAAAATCGCCACGTTTCAATTTGTGTAACTGAACTTTGTTTCATGTCACTGGTCATATAAACCTGTGTAAACAGGAAAAACGCGGAACAGTTTGGTCGCATCTAACTACAGCCCCAAAAAATACCATTGGCCATGCTGAGCCTAACTACATTGCTAACAGGAGTGACAGCGCGTCTGACTGACTGGGAGGTCGCGCAAAGCTCGGAGAGGTACGGATCAGCTCGTCTCAATTCAGAGAAGAACATATTTCATTATGGAAGTACGGTGGACTGTTCCTTTAACCCTTCTTTTCTTCCGGTCTCTAACGCAGAACCCCATTCAGTGCCCGTGCACAGGGACTGTTTTCTGATCTTTACAAAAGGAGAAGTCATGCAGAATTTGTGAAGATGTCTATTTACAAAGTAATGCCGGTAGCATTCTAAGCCAATTTTTAATTTTTGTTCCTGGTAAATATTTTGGACCCAAAGAGATGGAAAAATAGGGCCCAGGTTTAGAAAAAATCTCATCGCTTTCCTTTAATACGATAGTGTACTAAATGTTCATATGTTCCAATACTAATTCAGTGACACTTTTCATCTCAGACAACAGGGATTGACATGAGAAAAAACAATGAGAGCTTCACGAGAGTTTGTAGCTTGTATGTAATTAGATTTATTAGAGGATGGGTTTTGTTTAGCTGTTTTTGTTTTGTTTTGTTTACAGATTTATCCATTTGTGAAACTATTTTCTGCTCAAGTAGGCCATCACTCAAGCAAAAGCAAGTGTTTCATTTCTTTTATCCACTTAAATTCAGTCAAAAAGCAGTCTGTGCGTATCATTTGTGAACATTGTATTCCATCCATTATCTGTAGCCGCTTATCCTGTACAGGGTCATGGGCAAGCTGGAGCCTATCCCAGCTGACTGTGGGCGAGAGGTGGGAGAGACTCGATCCCAGACAAGTCGGCAGGTCATCACAGGGCTGACACATAGACACAAACAACCATTCACCCTCACATTCACACCTACGGTCAATTTAGAGCCACCAATTAGCCTAACCTGCATGTCTTTGGACTGTAGGGGAAACCGGAGCACCCGGAGGAAACCCACGCGGACACGGGGAGAACATGCAAACTCCGCACAGAAAGGCCCCCATCAGCCAGCCACTGGGCTTGAATCCAGAACCTTCTTGCTGTAACGCAACAGTGCTAACCACTACACCACCATGCCACCTTTGTATTGTGTACAACCCCGATTCCAAAAAAGTTGGGACAAAGTACAAATTGTAAATAAAAACAGAATGCAATAATTTACAAATCTCAAAAACTGATATTGTATTCACAATAGAACATAGACAACATATCAAATGTCGAAAGTGAGACATTTTGAAATTTCATGCCAAATATTGGCTCATTTGAAATTTCATGACAGCAACACATCTCAAAAAAGTTGGGACAGGGGCAATAAGAGGCTGGAAAAGTTAAAGGTACAAAAAAGGAACAGCTGGAGGACCAAATTGCAACTCATTAGGTCAACTGGCAATAGGTCATTAACATGACTGGGTATAAAAAGAGCATCTTGGAGTGGCAGCGGCTCTCAGAAGTAAAGATGGGAAGAGGATCACCAATCCCCCTAATTCTGCGCCGACAAATAGTGGAGCAATATCAGAAAGGAGTTCGACAGTGTAAAATTGCAAAGAGTTTGAACATATCATCATCTACAGTGCATAATATCATCAAAAGATTCAGAGAATCTGGAAGAATCTCTGTGCGTAAGGGTCAAGGCCGGAAAACCATACTGGGTGCCCATGATCTTCGGGCCCTTAGACGGCACTGCATCACATGCAGGCATGCTTCTGTATTGGAAATCACAAAATGGGCTCAGGAATATTTCCAGAGAACATTATCTGTGAACACAATTCACCGTGCCATCCGCCGTTGCCAGCTAAAACTCTATAGTTCAAAGAAGAAGCCGTATCTAAACATGATCCAGAAGCGCAGACGTCTTCTCTGGGCCAAGGCTCATTTAAAATGGACTGTGACTGTTCTGTGGTCAGACGAATCAAAATCTGAAGTTCTTTATGGAAATCAGGGACGCCGTGTCATTCGGACTAAAGAGGAGAAGGACGACCCAAGTTGTTATCAGCGCTCAGTTCAGAAGCCTGCATCTCTGATGGTATGGGGTTGCATTAGTGCATGTGGCATGGGCAGCTTACACATCTGGAAAGACACCATCAATGCTGAAAGGTATATCCAGGTTCTAGAGCAACATATGCTCCCATCCAGACGACGTCTCTTTCAGGGAAGACCTTGCATTTTCCAACATGACAATGCCAAACCACATACTGCATCAATTACAGCATCATGGCTGCGTAGAAGAAGGGTCCGGGTACTGAACTGGCCAGCCTGCAGTCCAGATCTTTCACCCATAGAAAACATTTGGCGCATCATAAAACGGAAGATACGACAAAAAAGACCTAAGACAGTTGAGCAACTAGAATCCTACATTAGACAAGAATGGGTTAACATTCTTATTCCTAAACTTGAGCAACTTGTCTCCTCAGTCCCCAGACGTTTACAGACTGTTGTAAAGAGAAAAGGGGATGTCTCACAGTGGTAAACATGGCCTTGTCCCAACTTTTTTGAGATGTGTTGTTGTCATGAAATTTAAAATCACCTAATTTTTCTCTTTAAATGATACATTTTCTCAGTTTAAACATTTGATATGTCATCTATGTTCTATTCTGAATAAAATATGGAATTTTGAAACTTCCACATCATTGCATTCCGGTTTTATTTACAATGTGTACTTTGTCCCAACTTTTTTGGAATCGGGGTTGTATATTGTATTTGTGTATGTTACAGGTAAAAAAAAAAAAATCAACCTAGGTGGGGGTTTTATTTGACCTGGGTTAAAATTTTTAACCTAATTCCCAACCTAGGTCAAATTTTGGATTATCTAAGATTCTTAAACATGATTTTCCATCACTTCTTTTGTCTTTCTTTCTTCCATCCACCTCTCTGTCTACACCTACCCAGTATTTTCCTCTTATCTGTCTGTTTACCTAATTAGCATTTTTTTAAACATCCTTTTCTCATACCAAAACAGGATTTGAACTCAGAACCTCCTGATTCTTAATCAGACACATTAACCACAAGACCAGCAACAACTGCAATGGAAGGAGTGATATATACTTTGAATTTATTAATGAGTCCAGTCTTACTACATCATCAAGTAGTTTAAAATACAAAGTCCTCTCAAATCCTAACCCTAAACCTAACCCTGGAGACTAAGTTTCCCTAATACAAGTAGCAAATTATGAACTGGGTTAAAAATTCTAACCCAAGTTGAAAAATTCCACTTGACCTACAACATATATACATGATATACAACATATACACCGACCTGTAACATATATACACTATTGTATGTGTATAGTATTGTATCATTTGTGTATATTGCATATATCAAGTCAAGTTTATTTTTATAGCGCTTTTAACAGTAGACATTGTCGCAAAGCAGCTTTACAGAATTTTAATGACTTCAAACATGAGTTAATTTTTTCCTGAATCTATCCCCAATGAGCAGCCTGTGGCAACGGTGGCAAGGAAAAACTTCCTCAGACAACACGAGGAAGAAACCTCGAGAGGAACCAGACTCAAAAGGGAACCCATCCTCATGTGGGTGATAACAGACAACATGATTATAACATTTTATATATCATATCATATCATTATCTCATTTTGTACTGCATAGTCTAAGCAATCCAAAAAGCAATCTTTGAGCCAAGGCACAGCTGAAATCGGACTTTGCATGTAGTTTGAGTGTCTCCTATCATTTTCCTAATGAAAATGAGGAAGTTAGCTCACATCCACTGTTTTCACAAAGAGAGTTGCTCCAATTTGCCTAAGATGGGCAGAAGCTCCATGTTTTCCAGTCTCCTCAATCTTTACTGAAAGTGAAGTTTGCTCGTTTTTGGCTCTTTCCACAATGCCTCTCCTAAAGCAACTCTGCATTTATTGTTGGATCTCAGGGACTTTTCTTTTATCCTCTCACGCTGGGTTCCTAAAGACGTACCAAAATGTATCAGACAACCAAAATATCAACAAATCCGTTTTTCAGGACGTGTTGTATGAATTCATTGCAAAGCCACAGTCATGGAGACGGGCGAGTGAAGTGTGTGAGAATGAAGGAGGGAAACTTCTGAACTATCTGGACTGTAAAATCAAGGATTTTGTTTCCAAAGTGTTCAAGGGCCTCAATACGACAGCTCCAGGCTGGTGGATCGGTGAGAGTTTGATGGGCTCTGACAATGGATGTGTTATTCCTGGTGAGTAGGGGGGGAAAAAATCCTGTCCAGTTTGCTATGTCATGTTTGCTCTTTTCCCTTCCTATTTGCAACAAGTGAGATTTGTGGCAATCGAGGCTAAATGTGTAAGAAATACTGCGAGATAGCTGGAACTGTCGTAAGATTGACTTTCGAAGTTCTTTCTTTGTCACAGGTGAGATGTGATATAATGGTATTAGTCAAGATTTATTTTCAATTTATTAGTTAACTCAAGCCTGTCGTGAGCTGTCTTTAAAAATCCTTGTGGTCTCCACTGTCCCTTATCTCTTTCTCAAGCTTTATGGTCTAAATCCATGTGATGGCTTTTATTTTGAACCTAGTTGCTTGGATTCTGAGTATTAGATACTCACGGGATTGGGATCCCTACAAAAAACCTGTAATAATAAGGTTTTTACTCTCACGCTAGTGGGAGAAAGTGAGTCAAATATGAATGGAAAAAAGAAAGGCTGCGTTCATTAATACACAAGATACTTCTATATTGCATCTTCAAGTTCTGCTTTATTCTGGTCAAGTGGCTCCAATGACTAACTTGCTTGAATCTGAGGTTTATAATTAGACTAGCAGGTTACCCGGTGTTGCCCGAGTTTTGCAAAATTCTGGGTTGCCCCCAGACTTCCATGTCAAATTTAGTGAAGATCCATCGAGAAATGGTGATGTTAACCCAAGACAAACAAAAATCCAAACATCCACCACCCAGGGGCCCACCGGGGACCCCCTTGGGCCCAAATATGGAATTTCTGAGTTCTGCCAAATTGTGGCTATCTCCTGTACCTACTTGCCAAATTTGGTGAAAATCCGTTGAGAAATGGCGACATTAGCTCAAGACAAACAAACAAACAAACTTTGCCGCTTATTCTATAGATTATTAGATTCAAATTATTTAGATTTTAAAAAATATATTTGGCAGAAGCAAACAAAAATAATATGTCTGGATATGACATATCTACAGATTACATAATATTTAGAATATTATGCATCAAAGATTTTTATTCTGATTATATTCTGAGAAATATCTTGCACTAATATGGACATGGTACAATAGTTAGTTCTGAATTATAAAACCCGCTACAGTAGTTATGTTGTATGGATTTAAAGTTTCCGAACCATCAGAACCTTCAGATTGGCACTTCTGAAGCTTTACAGTTGAGTGCAAATGTTTGCACACCCCATGTTTGTTTGGTTTTTTTTAATAGAAAACAGTGAAGATATATGTCTTGTTTACAATGTCTCTAAAAACAACAGAATTCCAGAATGGTCCACATAAAATGTGGGTTGATATTCGAATAAATCTACAATCCAAAATTAATCGTTTTGTTTGGTTTTTTTGCAGGGGAAAAATGATTTGAACAACATATTGTAATTAATCTAGCAATTGTAATAAAATGTCAGGAAGAATGTGTTGGATGAAAATGTTTTGATATGATATCTTGATATTTGTGATAATGATATCATGATTATTTTGCGATAATAGGGTTGGGTGGTATGACATCAATATCATATATCATATCATATATCATGATTTTCAAATACAGTTCTATAGTATACAATATGTATCACAGGATATAGGTTTCCCAGCAATACAGTAGTGTTGCATTTAAATAAAAAAAAACTAAAACAAAACAAACACACAAAAAAAAAACCACGGTTTGACACTTGCATTAAAAAACTTGTTTGGGAATGTCTATAAATTTTTTTTATATTAAAAACATTTTTAATTTATAAAAATATGACTCAAAATATTTATCTCTGAAATAATTTTTTTGGGTTCTTTACATTTTAAACATTAAGTAAAAATATGTTGACATCACATCAGCAGTTTGTAATTTTTAAGGCAAATTAAGGTATTACAATATCTATATATGTATCAGAAAAATTTATTGTGTCATAATTTATCACAATGTCAACATCGCATCATCATATCACTCAGCCTTAAGTGATAACAATGTAAAATTCAAATTGCTTAAAATTTTTTTTACTTTTTCAGGGGGGGGGGGGGTTGTTTGTTTGTTTGTTTGTTTGTTTGTTTGTTTGTTTGTTTGTTTGCTTGCTTGTTTTCCAAAATACAGTATATGCAAATACCTTTTAGTTACTGTCCTATGTAATTTCAGTAACTGGCTATAATTTCCTTTTAATTTCACTTTAGTTCATAATGTGCTTTAAGATGAACTGAATAAGCAAGAATAGTGATTTAAGGAATGAAACATAAACGTGTAGTTACAGTTTCTGGCATGAATGAATATATTTCTTCTTGATGCTTTTGTAAATAAAGAGTAAATATTCTGTTTCTTTTTACACTAAATGTCCAGGAATGCCCATGGGTCAGCATCCTGATAACCCTAGTCAACATTTTTGCACCTACATGAGAATGGATCCGTTCCAGCTGGTGACCACACCCTACTGCAACATGACCTTGGGTTACCTGTGTACTCAGGGTAAAAAAAAAAATTACATATGACAATTTTTACATGTATTTTGTATCATTGGAAAAAATCAAATCCACAGTGTAATACAAAGTGCATCCAGCAAACTGAAAATAAAAGATACTGTTCTCTTACAGATTTAACACCAGATGAAGATGAAAATGTACGAGTGCAGAGGAGCATTCGGATCCGGAGGGCCACGGACACCTTAAGTAATTCAATGGGAAATGACAGTGGAATATGAGGCCGTATATATACATACAGTACTGTGCAAAAGTCTTAGGAGCATGTAAAGAAATGCTGTAAACCAAAAATGGTTTAAAAAATAATGAAATGAAATGTTTCCATATTAAAAAAATACTATAAACTGTAAGCAGTAAGCCATAATAAATCAATAGAACAAAGGCAATATTTGGTGTGAGACGACCCTTTGCTTTAAATAAATAAATAGTAGTCTCAGGTACAATGAGTGCAGTTTTATAAGGAAATTGGGCGGTACGGTCGCCTCACACCAAGAAGGTTCCGGGTTCGAGCCCAGTGGCTGGCAGGGGCCTTTCTGTGCTGAGTTTGCATGTTCTCCCTGTGTCTGCGTGGGTTTCCTCCAGGTGCTCCGGTTTCCCCCACAGTCCAAAGACATGCACATTAGGTTAATATGGGACGGCTTTGGGCTGAGGTGCCCTTGAGCAAGGTACCTAACTCTCAACTGCTCCCCGGGTGCTGTTAGCATGGCTGCCCACTGCTCTGGGTATGTATGTGTGCTCATTACTCACGTGTGTGCACGTGTGTGTTCACTGCTTCAGATGGGTTAAATGCAGAGAGGAATTTCACAAGCGTGTGATGAATAAAGTTGTTGTTCTTCTTCTTCTTTTTAAATGAGCTGTAGGTTTTACTGAGCATCTTACAGAACCAGCCCCAGTTCTTCTGGACACTTTGACTGTCACACTCGCTTCTTCATTTTGCACCAAAACCCAGCAGCCTTCATTATGTTTTCTTTTTTTAATCTGAAACGTGCTCTCTTATGTCATATGTTGCTCAGATATAAACTTTTTTTTTCCTGTAACATTTAATTTTATGGGCGGCACGGTGGCGTAGTGGTTAGCGCTGTCGCCTCACAGCAAGAAGGTCCGGGTTCGAGCCCCGTGGCCAGCGAGGGCCTTTCTGTGCGGAGTTTGCATGTTCTCCCCGTGTCCGCGTGGGTTTCCTCCGGGTGCTCCGGTTTCCCCCACAGTCCAAAGACATGCAGGTTAGGTTCACTGGTGACTCTAAATTGACCGTAGGTGTGAATGTGAGTGTGAATGGTTGTCTGTGTCTATGTGTCAGCCCTGTGATGACCTGGCGACTTGTCCAGGGTGTACCCCGCCTTTCGCCCGTAGTCAGCTGGGATAGGCTCCAGCTTGCCTGTAGAACAGGATAAAGTGGCTAGAGATAACGAGATTTAATTTTATGCTGGAAAATGAACAAACGTTTGGAACTCTAAAATGTTTTTGTACTGACTCGATCATGTAGAAGTCATAAAATAGAAGTTTATATGAAAAAAAAAAACAGGGTGTCTCAGACTTTTGCGCAGCACTGTATATTCCGTATACAGAGCTTTTTAAATTTCTTTCTCTTTTTTTCAGTAAGTGACTCTATAGCTAGAATGGGTTCATCAACATCAGACTTACCAGCCCTCCTCCGGGTCAGTGATTTTTTTTTCTTTTTTTTTAACGTCATTACTGTACATACATCTATGAGGCAATTAACAGTTATTCCACGAAATCGAGTCGTACATGAGCTGACAGCTGACGAGACACGTAGCACCGAGTCGGCTATAAGCCATGTACGACGAGATTGAGTGGAATAACTGTTTTATTATATTCACATTCACTGGATTTTGAGAAACGGAGCATTTTTATTTTTATTTTTTGCAAATTTGATAAATAAAAACTTTATACAAAATGTCCAACAAACTCATTTCCATTTAGAATGTAAACAAACTGATGAAATGACAGGAACAATTTGTGAAAAATGCAATAATAATAATAATAATGATAATAATTCTTGAAAAATAAAAAAGATGTGTTCTATTATAAAATTTATTTTTGGGGTTTTGTTTTCGAGTAGTTTTTATTTCGTCCTCGGTTGGTTCAGCAACACACTCTGCCATTTTGTTTGTCTCTACTCATGGTATATGAGCTGATATCCGAGCAGTAGAGTAGCCAATCAGAGCGTGTGATTGCTCATATCCAGTTAATGTGAATAGAATAATTGTTAATATTCTTTGGCATTAATCTTGTCATGTACATTGCAGTACGCTGAGCTAATATTACACAGAATTGCAAATGAACCAGTGGAGATGGCACACGACTCAAAGGTGACGTGTCTGTAAATACTGCGAGTCATTTCTAAAATAACTTTGTGTTGCTTTCGATGTCAGTTTATTGAAACGATTTGTCAGTGTGTATATGATCTCACTTTTTTCTCTTTTCAACTCACAGAAGCAATACCTCACTGAAATACTAAACGCCCTAAAGGAACTTAGCTCAATAGATGAGCCAAGCAAGAACCTCACTCTCAATTGTACTGGAGGCCTTCTTTTGCACACCATAGAGCAGTGTGAACCAGACGACAGTCCGGGCAATGTGAGAGAGAGAGAGAGAGAGAGAGAGAGAGAGAGAGAAAGAATTTGTTTTGATGCATATTACATTTCATAACCACCAATATGCGCTGTTTTGTTTTGTTTTTGTGTGTGTGTGTGTGTGTGTGTGTGTGTGTGTGTGTGTGTTTGAATTTTCTGAACCAGCTTGAAGAGCTGCTTGTTCTGGTTGTCTGGATTTATATGGAGATAAATGTGCTGACACAGCAAGACAATGGTCAGGTGTATAGCTGGGAGTTCTTATCAGGCACACTTTTCTCAACCAGGTAGGTGTAATTTGGATTTACACTCTACAGTTAACACAAACAAACCATGGGGGGGTTAACCTGTTACTTACCACACACTTTGATTTGTTATATACTGGGAATCGATAAAGTTTCCTTGTAAGAATTAACTGGCACTCGGTGAAAAGGTGAATTTAATTGCATTTAATCTCAACCTTAAAGGAACCTTAAATTTTGTAGTGTATTGAAAGCCAGACGGCCTTTCGATTTCATAAAATCGGTGAAATTTAGTTCCGTCTGAAATTTGTTCATTGTGATATATGTTTATTTCTGTAATATCTCACAAAATATCAGGCCATTCTGTGGCTGGGAAGTTATTTAAAGGAGAACTGAAGGCAAATTTTTTTTATTCTCAAAATTCTATTTATCTCATTTTATTAAATAACGGAATGCATTTTTGATCGCTATTTTGTCGCTGCTATAGAAAGTTATGAGTGTCTGAAATACGCTCTGTAATATAGCAGTCCGTATGTCAAAGCGACGGCCGTAAACGAGATTCGTTGAGACCTGTGCGAGACATCGTAGGATGGAAGTAAAACGTACAGCGGAAATCAAAGTGACCGACATCTGCCAACGTTGTCAAAAGACGCACGCGCCCTCTTTCGAATGCTGACGTAATCAAGCCGGAAGTTTTGTTTGTTTTGATAGCAATCAGGAACATTTGAAAAAAAAGTAGGCAGTAATCGTCATTTAAACTTGTTTTTGTGCAATATTTCGTTTGGAAAACAGTTTTCAAAATGGCAGCACTGACATCTGGCTGACACTTCACGTTTCAAAGTCTCGCACAAGTCTGGTGAAGATCGCGCGGATAAGCGACACCTGCTGTGGACCAAACGAACTAAATTCAACACGGCTAAAAACTGAATAGGCCGATAAGTATAATATTTAATTGCAATTAGTTGCCAATACGAGTCACGATATAAGGTTACTAAAACTGAAAACGTAATTGAATAACACATTAATTAAGCAATAAAGCAAGTTTAAAAATGACTTCAGTTCTCTTTAATTTGAGGGGATTCCCGGGCAAATAATGTGCATGAAATCGCTCACTTCGTGTAGTCAAGTAGACAGAGGAAGTCCGTGTGTGCATGCGCAGATTTACCTTCTTCTTCTTCTTTTGGGTTTTACAGCAACTGACATCCACAGTGTTGCATTACTGCCATCTACAGGTTTACCTTTGAGCGTGCACTGACAGTTACATCATTCTGTTGCTAAACAAACAGCTGATCACACCGAGGTGCTCGCTGACTGCCGATATTTATTAGTTTGGTCCTGCGTTTCCTTTCCTTCGTATATAACATAACGTCTTTTCTTCTCACTTTCCGTTACTGTAGTCGGTCTTTCACGCTTCATTCGCACACTCACGTACTCCAGTTTTCTCTCCTGTTTCAAATTTGTATCCTGCAATGCCTTGTGCGAACGGGGAAATAACACCACGTGATGCATGACATAGTATCTTGAATTGGGTCATGGTGCAGGAGGAAAAAATAGCGGAGAATTTAGGGCCACGTGGCTCTAAATTCATTAATTGTTCTATTTAAAAAAAACTAACAAAATTGGAAGTCTGTGATTCAAATTCAGTAGCTTTCGGTCCACTAAACAACAATAATTAGGTGTCAGGGAAAATTCTTTTTACGACCTACACTTGAAAAATCTGAAAGGCAGTGTACCTTTAAGTTACCTTTCAGACCATCCCTTAAATTTACTCGTAATTTTAAGTATCTTTACTGAACTTTTTAAATTCATTAAATATACTAGTAACTTTAAGATCCTATATTGGTATTCTTAAAAGTAGTCGTGACTTTAAGTACATTTAAATGTTAAATTTAGTAACTGTACATGACATCTTAAACGTTCTTTTTAACAGCATTTTATGATCTTGAAGAAGTCATGGAAAGTCACTTAAAGTTATCTCTTCTCATCGCATTATCTCTAGCTGCTTTACCCTGTTCTACAGGGTCGCAGGCAAGCTGGAGCCTATCCCAGCTGACTACGGGCGAAAGGCGGGGTACACCCTGGACAAGTCGCCAGGTCATCACAGGGCTGACACATAGACACAGACAACCATTCACACTCACATTCACACCTACGGTCAATTTAGAGTCACCAGTGAACCTAACCTGCATGTCTTTGGACTGTGGGGGAAACCGGAGCACCCGGAGGAAACCCACGCGGACACGGGGAGAACATGCAAACTCCGCACAGAAAGGCCCTCGCTGGCCCCAGGGCTCGAACCCGGACCTTCTTGCTGTGAGGCGACAGCGCTAACCACTACACCACCGTGCCACCCCACTTAAAGTTATACTATAAGAATTCTTCAAGTTATAAGTAAATACACTGAAATTTAGCATTTCATAAATGTTTAGGATAGTTTAAGAATATCTTAAAGCTGTTCATTCATCTAGTGTGGGTACGAAAACACTTCTGTAACAGTTTACTCAAGGTATTGCTCCTCACCTACATAAATCTATATAAGCATTTATTCCAATAAACATCAGCTGACATAAGAAAGGCCTTCTTCACTTTCACGTTCGTGTTCATGACAACTGACAAAATTGTATATAATCACTTTAAGAGCTTTAGCAAGACGCTGACATAAACACTGCTTTTTGATTCACTTACTTAAGAGTAGCGTTCATAAGGCTGCATATTACCGTCCCAGAAACTGACATTAACATACAGTACTAGTCAAAAGTTTGAACACATCTTCTAATTCAAAGTTTTTTCTTTATTTTTATTTATTAAAAGACACTTCTTCATGTCTTAATGACTGTCATTTCTCTTTACAACCCCGATTCCAAAAAAGTTGGGACAAAGTACAAATTGTAAATAAAACGGAATGCAATAATTTACAAATCTCAAAAACTGATATTGTATTCACAATAGAACATAGACAACATATCAAATGTCGAAAGTGAGACATTTTGAAATTTCATGCCAAATATTGGCTCATTTGAAATTTCATGACAGCAACACATCTCAAAAAAGTTGGGACAGGGGCAATAAGAGGTTGGAAAAGTTAAAGGTACAAAAAAGGAACAGCTGGAGGACCAAATTGCAACTCATTAGGTCAATTGGCAATAGGTCATTAACATGACTGGGTATAAAAAGAGCATCTAGGAGTGGCAGCGGCTCTCAGAAGTAAAGATGGGAAGAGGATCACCAATCCCCCTAATTCTGCGCCGACAAATAGTGGAGCAATATCAGAAAGGAGTTCGACAGTGTAAAATTGCAAAGAGTTTGAACATATCATCATCTACAGTGCATAATATCATCAAAAGATTCAGAGAATCTGGAAGAATCTCTGTGTGTAAGGGTCAAGGCCGGAAAACCATACTGGGTGCCCGTGATCTTCGGGCCCTTAGACAGCACTGCATCACATACGGGCATGCTTCTGTATTGGAAATCACAAAATGGGCTCAGGAATATTTCCAGAGAACATTATCTGTGAACACAATTCACCGTGCCATCCGCCGTTGCCAGCTAAAACTCTATAGTTCAAAGAAGAAGCCGTATCTAAACATGATCCAGAAGCGCAGACGTCTTCTCTGGGCCAAGGCTCATTTAAAATGGACTGTGGCAAAGTGGAAAACTGTTCTGTGGTCAGACGAATCAAAATTTGAAGTTCTTTATGGAAATCAGGGACGCCATGTCATTCAGACTAAAGAGGAGAAGGACGACCCAAGTTGTCATCAGCGCTCAGTTCAGAAGCCTGCATCTCTGATGGTATGGGGTTGTATTAGCTCGTGTGGCATGGGCAGCTTACACATCTGGAAAGACACCATCAATGCTGAAAGGTATATCCAGGTTAAAGTTATCTCTTCTCATCTCATCTCATCTCATTATCTCTAGCCGCTTTATCCTTCTACAGGGTCGCAGGCAAGCTGGAGCCTATCCCAGCTGACTACGGGCGAAAGGCGGGCTACACCCTGGACAAGTCGCCAGGTCATCACAGGGCTGACACATAGACACAGACAACCATTCACACTCACATTCACACCTACGGTCAATTTAGAGTCACCAGTTAACCTAACCTGCATGTCTTTGGACTGTGGGGGAAACCGGAGCACCCGGAGGAAACCCACGCGGACACGGGGAGAACATGCAAACTCCGCACAGAAGGGCCCTCGCCGGCCCCGGGGCTCGAACCCAGGACCTTCTTGCTGTGAGGCGACAGCGCTAACCACTACACCACCGTGCCGCCCATAAATATATTAAATAAATAAATAGTAATTTCATATTGCATTCAGCTGCTGGGTTTTTTTTCTTCCTTTTAAAGACAGGAGCCAGCACAGCTGGACAACATGTTGCTTGGGAGTGAAGAAGATGGTTTTATAAAATTTCCCCCTTTTGATGCATTACAGTCACAGCTACCATCCGAACCCATCAACGTTCAGGTTTGTTCAGCCAAGCACGGACTTTTACTCTCATGTCTGTGTCTATGTGTAGCACATAGCGCTGATTTTCAGCTATGTGCTGAAGATACAGCAGCGTCCATGGATCTAATACCTAATACAAGCTCAAATAAAATTTCTGCTATTGTCCTTTATTAAAATGTGTTTGTTTTTATTCATCTCTGTCCAGCTGTTCACTTACAAAACGAACCCAATGAGTAACCAATCAAACACTAGCATCACCGGCACCGTTTGCAGCCTGTCACTCGCTAGTGAATCGTCTGATGTCAACCTCCACAATCTCTCACCTATGATCGAGGTGAGTCCTGGTGACCTCTTTACTGATCCCTCGTTTCTTCACACTTTCCTTCGAGAAAAATCACATATATTTCACGCGATTACATTTCCTGCCCTGAACTTGCAAATGCGAACTCAGGTAAGCATGTGACATCATGTGAATATTGTGATGAACTGTAAGAGAAATGATGTGAAAATTAACAAATATGTAACAAAAATCAAGTGATATAAAAGATGCATGGGGAACAAATCACATGTGACGAAAATGAATTGTTTGGGGGGAAAGAATCATTTAAAAAATCACATGAAAATAATTGAATCATGGGGGAGGGGAATTGGGTCATGTGTGAAAATAAATGAATCGTGAAAATGAATCATTTGAAAAAAATTACATGTAAAATTCATGAATCGTGAAAAAAAATCACGTGAAGAAAATGAATCATTCTGGGGAAAAAAGAATCATTTAAACAATCATGTGAAAATAACTGAATCATGTGGAGGGGAGAAATCGTGGGAAAGTAAAGGAATCATGTGAAAAACAAATCAGTTGAAGAAATTACATGTAAAATTAATGAATCATGTAGGAAAAAATGATATGTAAAGAAAATGAATCTTTCGGGAAAAAATCATTAAAAATCACATGAAAATAACGGAATCATGTGAAAACCGTATCATATGAAAAAATTACATGTACAATTCATGAATCATGTGAAAAAATCACATGATAAAAATGAATCGTTTTTTGGGGGGGAAAGAATCTCTCATCTCATCTCTAGCAGCTTTATCCTGTTCTACAGGGTCGCAGGCAAGCTGGAGCCTATCCCAGCTGACTACGGGCGAAAGGCGGGGTACACCCTGGACAAGTCGCCAGGTCATCACAGGGCCGACACATAGACACAGACAACCATTCACACTCACATTCACACCTACGGTCAATTTAGAGTCACCAGTTAACCTAACCTGCATGTCTTTGGACTGTGGGGGAAACCGGAGCACCCGGAGGAAACCCACGCGGAGAACATGCAAACTCCGCAGAGAAAGGCCCTCGCCGGCCACAAGGCTCAAACCCAGGACCTTCTTGCTGTGAAGCGACAGCGCTAACCACTACACCACCGTGCCGCCCAGGAAAAGAATTATTTAAAAAATCATGTGAAAATAAATGAATCATGTGGGGGAGAAATAATGTGTGAAAGTAAATGAATCATGTGAAAACTGAATCATTTGAAAAAATTACATGTAAAATTAATGAACTGTGAAAAAAATCATACATGAAGAAAATGAATCCTTTAGAAAAAAGAATCATAAAAAATCACGTGAAAATAAATGAATCATGTGAAAACCGAGACATATGAAAAAAATTACATGTAAAATTATTGAATCATGTGAAAAACATCACGTGAAGAAAATGAATCGTTTCAGGAAAAAAATAATTATTTTTAAAAAATCATGTGAAAATAATTGAATCATGTGGGGGGGGGGATCATGTGTGAAAGTAAATGAATCATTTGAAAATGTAATCATTTGAAAAAATTACATGTAAAATTAATGAATTGTGAAAAAAATCATATGTGAAGAAAATGAATCCTTTAGAAAAAAAAAGAATAATTTTAAAAATCACGTAAAAATAATTGATTCATGGAGGGTGGGGTATTGTGTGAAGAAAATGAATCATTTGAAAAAAATCACATGAAAAATCAGTTATGTGAAAGAAGGCACATGAAAATAAACAAATGATGGGGAAAATCAGGGGCGGCACGGTGGTGTAGTGGTTAGCACTGTCGCCTCACAGCAAGAGGGTCCGGGTTCGAGCCCCGTAGCCGGCGAGGGCCTTTCTGTGCGGAGTTTGCATGTTCTCCCCGTGTCCGCGTGGGTTTCCTCCGGGTGCTCCGGTTTCCCCCACAGTCCAAAGACATGCAGGTTAGGTTAACTGGTGACTCTAAATTGAGCGTAGGTGTGAATGTGAGTGTGAATGGTTGTCTGTGTCTATGTGTCAGTCCTGTGATGACCTGGCGACTTGTCCAGGGTGTATCCCGCCTTTCGCCCGTAGTCAGCTGGGATAGGCTCCAGCTTGCCTGCAACCCTGTAGAACAGGATAAAGCGGCCAGAGATGATGAGATGAGAAAAATGAATTGTGTGAAATATTTACATGGGGAAACCTCCTCATGTGAAAAATGTATGAAATATAAGGTGTACATTTCGCATATGAATCATGTAATGGCAGTAATACCTCAGCATTGTTTAATCCTGTCAGTGGTGGACTAATGGAACATATTCTTCTCTCATTTCTGTGCAGATATTTCTGCCACGTTCTGACGCCGCTGACCCAGTAATTGCAAGTGTGTCTCTGGAATATGGCTTTGCTATCATCACATCCTTCAACATTACTGATCCAAATGCAACAGTCATTGTTACTGCAACACCAGATCTAAATGTCTCTCTTCAGATGTTTCTCTCTCCCACGTTCCAATCAAACAATGACAATATGAGCACCATCCTGACTGGCGAGGGTAAGGAGAGTCCTGAAAAAAAAAGAATCAAGGTTTATAGAAATCATTGAGATGATTTCTCTATCAGGCTCTCAGATGGCACATCTGAGATGGCAAAACTACAACCCCGATTCCAAAAAAGTTGGGACAAAGTACAAATTGTAAATAAAAACGGAATGCAATGATGTGGAAGTTTCAAAGTTCCATATTTTATTCAGAATAGAACATAGATGACATATCAAATGTTTAAACTGAGAAAATGTATCATTTAAAGAGAAAAATTAGGTGATTTTAAATTTCATGACAACAACACATCTCAAAAAAGTTGGGACTTGGCCATGTTTACCACTGTGAGACATCCCCTTTTCTCTTTACAACAGTCTGTAAACGTCTGGGGACTGAGGAGACAAGTTGCTCAAGTTTAGGGATAGGAATGTTAACCCATTCTTGTCTAATGTAGGATTCTAGTTGCTCAACTGTCTTAGCTCTTTTTTGTCGTATCTTCCGTTTTATGATGCGGCAAATGTTTTCTATGGGTGAAAGATCTGGACTGCAGGCTGGCCAGTTCAGTACCCGGACCCTTCTTCTACGCAGCCATGATGCTGTAATTGATGCAGTATGTGGTTTGGCATTGTCATGTTGGAAAATGCAAGGTCTTCCCTGAAAGAGACGTCGCCTGGATGGGAGCATATGTTGCTCTAGAACCTGGATATACCTTTCAGCATTGATGGTGTCTTTCCAGGTGTGTAAGCTGCCCATGCCACACGCACTAATGCAACCCCATACCATCAGAGATGCAGGCTTCTGAACTGAGCACTGATAACAACTTGGGTCGTCCTTCTCCTCTTTAGTCCGAATGACACGGCGTCCCTGATTTCCATAAAGAACTTCAAATTTTGATTCGTCTGACCACAGAACAGTTTTCCACTTTGCCACAGTCCATTTTAAATGAGCCTTGGCCCAGAGAAGACGTCTGCGCTTCTGGATCATGTTTAGATACGGCTTCTTCTTTGAACGATAGAGTTTTAGCTGGCGACGGCGGATGGTACGGTGAATTGTGTTCACAGATAATGTTCTCTGGAAATATTCCTGAGCCCATTTTGTGATTTCCAATACAGAAGCATGCCTGTATGTGATGCAGTGCCGTCTAAGGGCCCGAAGATCACGGGCACCCAGTATGGTTTTCCGGCTTTGACCCTTACGCACAGAGATTCTTCCAGATTCTCTGAATCTTTTGATGATATTATGCACTGTAGATGATGATATGTTCAAACTCTTTGCAATTTTACACTGTCGAACTCCTTTCTGATATTGCTCCACTATTTGTCGGCGCAGAATTAGGGGGATTGGTGATCCTCTTCCCATCTTTACTTCTGAGAGCCGCTGCCACTCCAAGATGCTCTTTTTATACCCAGTCATGTTAATGACCTATTGCCAATTGACCTAATGAGTTGCAATTTGGTCCTCCAGCTGTTCCTTTTTTGTACCTTTAACTTTTCCAGCCTCTTATTGCCCCTGTCCCAACTTTTTTGAGATGTGTTGCTGTCATGAAATTCCAAATGAGCCAATATTTGGCATGAAATTTCAAAATGTCTCACTTTCGACATTTGATATGTTGTCTATGTTCTATTGTGAATACAACTGATATTTATATACAATTTGTACTTTGTCCCAACTTTTTTGCAATCGGGGTTGTAGAAAAGGTGGGTTATGAGCCATGTTTTGGTTAAACCTCAGGAAAAAGTTTAAAATTAAAGAGCTATATTCGGACACAAGTTCAAATTTTATGTCAGTATTTACATGTCCCTCTATAGGCTACATGTATTCAGAGTGAGTTTACGCACATGCTGAACTCACCATTCAGAATATGCAAAACTTCTGAGTGTAGTTCACATTTCCCGGGTTGCCAGATTCTTCTTTGGTAGTAGTAGTAGTTTGTATGGGTTTTTCAGTAGCATCTAGTTCACCTAATTTATACACTCACCGGCCATTTTAATTACTTGCCTAATAGCGATATCAATATGGCATTCTGATATCCATACGTAATTCCATAACATATTGACATACATTCATAAAGTTTTGCATATATTTATTTAATAATTAACTCAATGTACAAGAAAAATTATTGAACCCCGGCAGCAGATTCAACGCCATTTTCCCCTGTTGACTGTAAGAGTTCCTTGGTGGTGCAGCGCATTCTGTGTATTCAGCTGTGAGCGAGTCGTTTTTTGTTTTAAACGAGTGGTCCCGGTCTCTCGTAAATTCCGAGCAAACTAAAGGACTACTTGGGCTACAATGTTGTTCGGGAAAACCACGTTAGCTTGACGATGGATCTTAAGAGGTCATTTAAGACTCTCTTGGCCTTAAGAGGCTTTCGGGAAACCCACCCCTGGCCATTTTCCTCTGACCTCTCGTACTATCAAGGTGTTTCCACCCACAGAACTCAATGTTTTTTGTTTTTCCCACCATTCTGTGTAAACTCTAGAGACCGTTGTTTGTGTGTGAGAACCCCAAGAGATCAGCAGTTTCTGAAATACTCAAACCAGTCCATCTGGCACCAACACCTATACCACACTTTGAGATCACAGTTTTTCCCATTCTGATGTTTGAAGTGATGTGAACATTAATTAGCTGAAGCTCTTGATTTGTATCTGCATGAATTTATGCATTGTGCTGCTGTTAAGGGATTGGCTGACTAGAGAACTGCATCAAACAGCAGGTGTTCCTCATAAAGTGGCTGGTGAGTGTATACAGAAAAGAATTTGGAATAGAAAATATGGACCGAAAAATGAAATTGTGTGTGCGCGCACGGGGGTGTTTGTTTGTTTGTTTGTTTGTTTGTTTGTTTTAAACGTAATGTGATATAATGCTGAGTTTGGTATTTTTCCGAACTATTGCTGCAGGAAAAGTCCTCGGGTTCCAATCTCAATTTTTAAATATAGCTTTAATGCAGCTTCCTTATCAGTAATGATGCTGTTTTGCATACTTGTACACCATATAATTTGCAATTAGCTTTTTGTTTCTGCTTTCTCACTACTACATGTGAAGATGATAACTATCGCTGGATCATCCACCCCGAGATGATACACAGCAACAACAACGGGACCATGTATGTGAACATAACATTGTTCAACTACACGTTAAGCAAGCCAGTGATGGTCAATCTCTCGCTCCTGAGCTTTAAGTGTATGTACTGGGATGACGGTCTCAATGATTGGAGCATAGATGGCTGTTGGGTAAGTGTGTAATTATCTATAAGGGCAAAAAAAAAAAATGCATGGAATTCTAACTGTGTAACAATACAATCCAAGTGTTTGGAGATAACAGTGTGCACCTCTGTGTAAACTCTTTCACACAGGTTGGACCTAAAACACTACCCAAAATGACTCACTGCTTATGTAACCATAACACTTTCTACGGGAGCTCCTTCTTCGTGATGCCCAATCCATTAGACCTGTCACAAACGGGTGCACTTTTCGCCACCATCACTCAGAATTATGTTGTGGCCGCTGTCCTAGGTGGTTTCTTTTTCCTCTACCTGATCCTTGCGGTATGGGCATGGTACGCTGACAAAAAAGTCCTGAGAACGGTACAGACCACGTCCACCTTCATACAGTCTGAAATTATGATAATGCTAACCAGAGAGAGAGAGAGAGAAATGAGAATACGTTCTTTCTTTCTGTTTTTTCAGCGCAAAGCAATGCTGCTGGAAGACAATCATCCATGTGCTCATTATAACTACCTGGTGAATGTACAGACAGGAAACCGGAAGCAAGCAGGAACCTCGGCCAAGGTGTGTGCAAGTGATTCGACTGGGCAATTCGTCACGTCACAAGAACATATCCCTTTAAAGTCCAAGTATCTGATAAACAGACTTTACCTTTTCTTTTTAATCACTCGGTCTTATATTAATATCGTTCATGTGCACAGGAAATAAAATGTCTTAGACCCTGGTCACACTACAGCTCGCAATGGGTTTGCGAATACTTGGTGATGAAAAATTGATAGCGGAGCTCGCACGAGTGGAGTCCCATCGGCATAGAGTGTGGCTACATAAAGAAACCCATCGAGTTGTTTTCTGATGGTTTTGGTCCTATGTGTGCCTTCCATCATACCAGTGTTAGTAATTACCAGTCCTAAACACTGCCTAGTGGCCAGTGTTAGTAATTACTAGTCATACACACCACCTAGGGGCCGGTGTTAATAATTACCAGTGTTACCGGTAATTACCGGTGTTGTCTGTGTCGATGTGTCAGCCCTGTGATGACCTGGCGACTTGTCCAGGGTGTACCCCGCCTTTCGCCCGTAGTCAGCTGGGATAGGCTCCAGCTTGCCTGCGACCCTGTAGAACAGGATAAAGCGGCTAGAGATAATGAGATGAGATGAGATGAGACACACCGCCTATTGGCCAGTGTTAGTAATTACCAGTCATACACACTGCCTAGGCGGCATGGTGGTGTAGTGGTTAGCGCTGTTGCCTCACAGCAAGAAGGTCCGGGTTCGAGCCCCGTGGCTGGCGAGGGCCTTTCTGTGCGGAGTTTGCATGTTCTCCCCGTGTCTGCGTGGGTTTCCTCTGGGTGCTCTGGTTTCCCCCACAGTCCAAAGACATGCAGGTTAGGTTAACTGGTGACTCTAAATTGACCGTAGGTGTGAATGTGAGTGTGAATGGTTGTCTGTGTCTATGTGTCAGCCCTGTGATGACCTGGCGACTTGTCCAGGGTGTACCCCGCCTTTCGCCCGTAGTCAGCTGGGATAGGCTCCAGCTTGCCTGCGACCCTGTAGAACAGGATAAAGTGGCTACAGATGATGAGATGAGATGACACACCACCTAGTGGCCAGTGTTAGTAATTACCAGTCATACACACCACCTAGTGGCCAGTATTAGCGGAGCCATAGGCATAGAGTATGGATACATAAAGAAACCCATCGAGTTGTTTTCTGATGGTTTCGGTCCTGTGCGTGCATGCCACCATAGGAAACCCAACAACTAGTGAAGTGAGTAGTGAAGTGTGAAGTAGAGTAGTAGTCGGGACAGTATAGTAGTGAGTAACTTGTCACTGTTGTCGCCTGACATTTTGTACAACATAAGGAAACAGTATAGTAACTATAATGGTAAAGAAATAAAACAAAAGAGGCTGGCTATGATATAAGAAAATTCTACAACCCAGAAACAGATGGGAGCTCTGCTTTTAAGCAGTGCCTAAATCTATATATTCGCATAGCCACCAATCATGCAATGCACAGCGAATGTTCTCCAAGCTTCGCGAGCTGTTTTTTCTTGTGTCTCTGTCCCATGAGTGGCAAAAAACATCATGAAAAATTCCAGTGCATGCACTGAAATTTGGTGGTGATGTTTTCATCGGCAAACTAAGCAGCAAAGGCTTGCAGATGGGTGTGGGAATATTTCCCGAAGCTTGGTGAAGCATCACCAAGCCTCTTGAGATGTATTTGTCTTGAATCCATGTTCCTGATGCTCACGGGAGCTTCATCAACACAGTGGCTCAGCATAGCCTAACCTTCACCGAGACTTAAAGTGCATTTATAGTGCAATGCAATAATGAGTACACCCCCCCTGAAAAACAACATTTTTCACAGTATTAAAATGAACACAAACAATATGTCCCAAACAGTTCCTTGATGATGTTTATTGCACTATGTTCTTACATTATAACTCAAGCAGAAAGGTGAAAAGATGCCTTAAATTACATATTTTTCTGTTTCTGTGAAAGTGGGGTGGAGCAAAAGTGAGTACACCCCACAACAAACTCAATTACATCCAGTACATTTAGTACTTTGTATGGCCTCCATTATTTGCAATGACAGCCCCAAGTCTCCTTGGCATGGAGTGCACAAGTTGACAACATTTGGCTACATCAGTCTTTTTCCATTCTTCAAGGATGACATCTTTCAGAGCCTGGATGTTGGATGGAGAGTGATGCTCAACCTGCCTCTTCAGTATTCCCCAAAGATGCTCTATAGGGTTCAGATCAGGTGACATACTTGGCCATGGAATCACTCTCACCCTGTTCCTCTTCAGAAAGTCAGCAGTGGCCTTAGATGTGTGTTTTGGGTCATTGTCATGTTGAAAAATGGCACGACGACCAATGGCCCAAAGTGATGGAAGCATCTTAGCTTTCAGTATAGAGCAGCACATTTGAGAATTCATGATGCCATCAATGAAATGCAGTTCTCCAACACCCGCAGCACTCATGCAACCCCACATAAGAACACTACCCCCTCCATGTTTCACTGTTGGCACCATGCATTTTTCCTTGTACTCCTCACCCTTGCGACGCCAGACTGTTTTGAAGCCATCAGTTCCAAAAAGATTGATTTTGGTCTCATCACTCCAGAGTATAGAGTCCCAGTAGCCTTCATCCTTTTCAGCATGTGCCCTGGCGAACTCTAGATGGGCTTTTTTGTGACTGGGCTTTAGGAGAGGCTTCCTTCGGGGATGACACCCATGCAAGCCATTCCGCTGCACTATACGGCATATTGTGTCACGTGACACATTCACTCCAATTTCAGTCTCTACTTCCTTAGATACCTGTTGTGCACTTGCATGCCGATTTTCCTCAACTTTTCTCATTACAAGCCGCTCCTGCCTGGGTGTTAATTTTCTTGGCCGGCCTGTACGTCTCTGTACTTTGGCTGCAGTTCCATCTGTCTTGAATTTTTGGATCACTTTTGCAACCGTGTTCTTACTGATAAGTAAGGCTTTACTGATCTTCTTGTAGCCCTCACCTCTCTTGTGTAAAGCAATAATCCGCTTTCTCAGATCCAGAGACATTTCCTGGCCATGAGGTGCCATTGCTGACAGCAGGAAATGGGAAAGGGTGGTTTGCTTTAGGTAACAGCCTTTTGTAGCCAACTGCCTAATTAACACCTGTGTAATGACTAATTAGACTCACCTGTGGTTAATTGTTTGTTCAGGTCCACATTGGTAGCCTAAAAAGTTGCTTTACTCAGAGCCCTTCAGTGGGGTGTACTCATTTCTGCACCACACAAATTTCACTAAAACTGAAATAAAAATCATTTAAGTTATATTATTAGCCTTTGTTTTGAGTTCAAAAGCTCAACAGAACCTGTGTTTAACTTAGTCTGGGAACATTTTGGAAATATATCTTTGTGTTCCTTGTCATATTGTGTGAAATGTTACTTTTCAAAGAGGGTGTACTCATTATTGCATTGCACTGTATATTCAGGGATCCTTTGAAGCGCATTGTGTGTGCACTTGGGAGCCAGTTGTTATGGGAAACACCTGATGCTGACTTGGGTGCAATCAGCACATGCATATAAGGATGCTGTTTTCACAGAGACTTTACGGAGTATTCTGTCAGGTATGCAGTGGTAGATGGCCCTAAGTGCAGGAAGAGTGTTTATTAGCAGGCATGATATTTACAAAAACAAAACACAAATGAAACTAAAAACAGAGTCATAAACATGGCTAGAAATAAACGTGACAGTGATAATGATAATACTTCACAAAGCCTCGGTGTCCTGATATGCGCGTACTGATTGCGCTCAAATCAGCATCAGGTGTTTCCCATAACGATTGGATCCTGTGAGCGCGTGAAGGTGTGACAGTCAAGTGTTCACTTGCTGTGTGACCACAACTCATAGCTCACCTGTACATCGCCATGCATCATCACCAAAACGCCTCATTTTCATCGATAACCTATCACAAAGCATCGCAAGCTGTAGTGTGACTGTAGTTTTTAAAGACAGTTCCTTAAAAAAAAATTCTGAAAATAACATGCTAGGACAACATTAAGCCAATAAGCTTCTTTTTCTCATTGAGTACTTCATCAGCTGTCACCTCGACAACCCTGAGTTTAGCTTTTAAACAGAAATGGGGGAAAATGCATGATCCTGATTGGTCAAGCCTGTTTCTCACCATAGTGCCTGGTAGCCAATAAAGCCAATAAAAATGTGACTAAACAGACTAAGGGGCGTGTTCATTTGACGTTTGGGGTAGTTAAATGTGGCAAAATTGTAATGATGACTTCATTAGCCTTTTATAAACACCATTATAGTGCAAATAAAATGTTAGACACATACTATCTAATCATTTATGCTGTCTGCGGTTCAAACTCTTTGTCATACAAGAAAAAAGTCAAAAAGTCATTTTCAGCCACAGCGCCATATGATGGGTTTTCCCAGGTTGCCATATACACTCACCGGCCACTTTAATAGGAACTTGTTCTTGGCTGCAGGAGTGGGACCCAATATGGTCTTCTGCTTTTCTGCTCACCATGGTTGTAAAGAGTGATTATATGAGTTACTATATCCTTCCTGGCAGCTCGAACCAATCTGTCCATTTTCCTCTGACCTCTCTTATCAACAAGGCGTTTGTTTCCACCCACAGAACTGTCGCTCACTCAATGTTTGTTTTTCGTTTTTCGTACCATTCCGTGTAAACTCTAGAGACTGTTGTTTGTGTGTGAAAACCCCAGGAGATCAGCAGTTTCTGAAATACTCAAACCAGTCCATCTGGCTCAAACCAACACCCATGCCACAGTGAAAGAAAGTCATGCTTTGAGATCACAATTTCTCCCATTCTGATGTTTGAAGTGAACATTAACTGAAGCTCTTGATTTGTATCTGCATGATTTGATGCATTATGCTGCTGTCAAGGGATCGGCTGATTAGAGAATCGCATAAAACAGCAGGTGGATGTATGGGTGTTCCTAATAAAGTGGCCAGTGAGGGTATATTTTTCATAGGTGACATTGAGATTGTGCTATGTGTGCATGTGTGTTTTGGACAGGTTATGATTACTCTGGAGGGCACCGATGGCGAGAGCGACACCCATCACCTTGCTTACCCAGACCAGCCTGCATTTGAGAAAGGAGGAGTGGACATGTTCATGCTCAGCACTCCGTTCTCTCTGGGAGAGCTGCAGAACATTAAACTGTGGCATGACAATACAGGAGGAGATCCAGACTGGTGAGCATGTCTCCTTTCCTCTTTCCACATAGGGAGTTAATACACTGAATAGGTCAGAAGAAAAGGTCTGTAGGGACGAGATGTTCTAAAGCAATGTACTGATATCTTCTCTTATCTTTCACTAATGTGATTTGGAAAACAAAGCTAAAATATAGCTGCAAGCGGCGATGAAGCATGTCCGGTATACCAAATCTGGTATGAATCCAACAAACTGCCTAGGAGGAGAACGTCAAAATACAATGTGTCAAAATGCACAAAACCAAAAATAACTCACTTCCTGTTGAGTATGGCTAATACAATGTATATTGCAATTTGGTTCGTCTCGGGGCACCCTACACACTTAACAAATTTGACATGGATAGGTGAAACTATATACCAGGCAAAGGTCTCAATGACATGTGGGGGTGCTGTGGAGTCCACTAGACCCCCCCGGGCCAAGCCTCTATCCCTGAGTAGCGGTGGCCAGGACTGATATGTGTACCAAATTTCATGAGTTTTCACCCATGGGAACCACCTCAAAAATGGCCAAGTATTGAAAAAAAAGAAGAAGAATCCTTAGGAAAACAATATGGCCTTGCACCTCGGTGCAGTGCCCCATGGCCGGCGAGGGCCTTTCTGTGCGGAGTTTGCATGTTCTCCCCGTGTCCGCGTGGGTTTCCTCCGGGTGCTCCGGTTTCCCCCACAGTCCAAAGACATGCAGGTTAGGTTAACTGGTGACTCTAAATTGAGCGTAGGTGTGAATGTGAGTGTGAATGGTTGTCTGTGTCTATGTGTCAGCCCTGTGATGACCTGGCGACTTGTCCAGGGTGTACCCCGCCTTTCGCCCGTAGTCAGCTGAGATAGGCTCCAGCTTGCTTGCAACCCTGTAGAAGGATAAAGCGGCTAGAGATAATGAATGATGAGACCTCGGTGCAGCACCCTCTGGGGGACACCGGAGGCCGTGCACCTCTGGTGCTTGGGCCCTAATTACAGTGATATTAACTAAAGCGAATTGTCTCCCATCAGGTACCTGCAGAAAGTGACAATACAGGACTTCCAGACTCGTCAGTTCTGGCACTTCCTGTGCAACACCTGGATCAAGGGCAATGGTGACACACCTTGTAAAAGAACATTCAATCCAGCAAAGAAGAACGAGATCACCAGTTTTGGGTACTGTGATGAATCACATGAAAATGTGTTATTGTTTTAGAAATATAGATGGGGAAAAGGTTCTTCAAGCACCATAACAGTCTCTTCAACTTATTCCACCTTGGGAAGGTTCTCCATACAGTACCAGTCAAAAATTTGGACACCCCTTCTAATTTGATGTTTTTTTCTTTATTTTTATTCATTAAATGACACTTCATGTCTTAAAGGAATGATTGTGTCGTTTCTCTTTACTTAATTGAGCAGTTGTTGACATAATATGGACTACTATAGTTGCCAAATAGGGGTATTTTATTCTTTGTATTTTTATTATTTACTATTTACTGTTTGATCTCAAGCATATTAAGGCAGCAAGAAACTCATCCACTAATTAACTTTTGACGAGGCGCATCTGTTAATTGAAAAGCATTCCAGGTGATAATCTCTTGAACCCGGTTAAGATAATACCAATAGTGTGCAAAGCGTCGTCAAGGTAGACGCTGGATACTTTCAAGAATCTAAAATACCAAAGATATTTTGGTTTTTTTAACACTTTTTTTTAAACTTCCATATATGTTCCAGATGTTATTTCACAGTTTTTATGTCTTCAGTATTGTTGTACAATGTAGAAAATACAAAATACAGAAAAACCTATGAATGAGTGGGGTGTACAAACTTTTGACTGGTACTGCAGAACTTTGGAGAAGTTGGTTAACATTTCTAGGTAGACCAAAGAACCATTTTTTCCCCTACCATGTCATGTTTCTGATTAATATTTTGTACTTGTGTCATTTTATTACAGTTTATTATGGTTCAGAAATAGGGGTACAGTAGGAGTCAATTTCTGTCCCCCAAGGTACAATCAACACTAATGTATCCCCTAGGGCTCATTATTGGACCTCAAGGTAACGATGTGTACGTTTTTAGATCCTAAAAGGCACATACATGTTCCCAAGCAGTATATAAAGGGTACAAATAAGTACTTTAGAGGGTACTGCCCCAGTGACAAACCATTGTACCCCTAAAGGAATAATAATGTACTTTATTTTTTGAGAGTGTAATTACTAATGACTTTGGAGAGTCAGTAGATCCAGACATATGTTTCTCAGTCTCAGACACCTTTCCTAAAGTTCCACTGTCATTAGTGAATAATATGCTTTAAAACGAATAATTAAATAATGAGCTGAGAGTTTAAGGGGTTTAGAGTTGTACTTGGAACCCTTTCCGACAGGAAAACAAGGTTCTACATACAAGCTCTAATGGTTCCTTTAGATGGACATCTGAAAAAACTTTTACAGAGTTCACCTTGTTAGGGTTTTGCTGGGACTCGAACCTGGTTAGCTGGTGTGATAATCCAGCAAACCCCCACTAGGCCACCAGGGGGATGACTCAAATGCAGAGGCGTGAGGCGGAAGTAGAAAAAGTATCAAAAGGTTTATTTACAATATATACAGTCCACAAGAAATAATCCAAAACGCTCAGAAGATGAAGGGAAAAATAAGAAATATCCAAAGTACAAAAGTCAAAACAAAAGCCAAAAAACCAGAAAAGAAAAGGCAAAAATACCAACGCTCAGAAGATCCAAAAAACAGTAAATACTAGGTCCAAAAAGTCCAAAAAGCAAAGCAAAGTGCAAAACCAAAAAGACAAAGGCAAGGAACACGGTACAGAGGAAACTGGAGCTAAACATAACAGCACAAAGGCTACGTTCACACTGCAGGCTGAAGTGACTCAAATCCGATCTTTTCGCCCATATGTGACCTGTATCCGATCTTTTATTGACAATATGAACGACACAGATCCGATTTTTTCAAATCCGACCCAGGCCGTTTGGATATGTGGTCCTAATTCCGATTCCTATCCGCTCTTTTCATATGCGACTTCAGTCTGAACCGCCAGGTCGCATTCATCCGACTTACACGTCATCAACAAGCCACAAACGTCACTATTCTGCGCTGAAGTAGGCGGCGGGTCTCTCAAAAAAAGTTACAACAACATGGCGCATAATCACGGGCGCAGATAGAGGGTGGGACTCGTCCCACCCAGATTTAAATTCACTTCGTTCGGTCCCCCCCACTTTGCATAAGGCAAACCTCACGGAAAAATCAAAAGACTAATTATCATTCGGTTTATTGAGGTGCACAGCAGTGTATACATAGTTGCAACAACTCACATAAAACAAAACAAAGACTGATATTCGGTTGGTTGAGCTGCGCAGACTGCACAGGTTGCGAGCTCGAGCTTGGTTGCTATGGTAACCCACAACAAGTTTGACAGGCATATCGGGGTTGGGGGGCGGCACGGTGGTGTAGTGGCTAGCGCTGTCGCCTCACAGCAAGAAGGTCCTGGGTTCGAGCCCCGGGGCCGGCGAGGGCCTTTCTGTGTGGAGTTTGCATGTTCTCCCCGTGTCCGCGTGGGTTTCCTCCGGGTGCTCCGGTTTCCCCCACAGTCCAAAGACATGCAGGTTAGGTTAACTGGTGACTCTAAATTGACCGTAGGTGTGAATGTGAGTGTGAATGGTTGTCTGTGTCTATGTGTCAGCCCTGTGATGACCTGGCGACTTGTCCAGGGTGTACCCCGCCTTTCGCCCATAGTCAGCTGGGATAGGCTCCAGCTTGCCTGCGACCCTGTAGAAGGATAAAGCGGCTAGAGATAATGAGATGAGATGAGATCGGGGTTGGGGTTGGTTTGCTGGCAGCTTTGTCCCCCCCCAGTTTTTTGTCCCCCCCCAGTTTTTTGTCCCCCCCAGTTCAAAAAACGTATCTGCGCCCCTGCGCATGACATCAATGCGAGGGACGCTTCGGGCTGTGAAGGTTCTGAATCTTCTCAATGGAAGGACGCAGAGGTTAGGGAGCTGATTTCCATTTGGGGGGATGCAGCTATTCAAGCTAGATTGGATGGGTCATACCGCAACCGGGCGGTTTTACTTCCGTAAACACTGGCCATGCTCACTGCGTGTGATGTCATCGTATCCTGCAATGCGCATGCGGAACACTTTTAGGTCGCTTTTCGTTCATACTGAGGATCACATACAAGTCGCATATATTTGTTAATGTGAACGACCTCACAAAAAAATCGGATTTCACAAAAAAATCGGAATTGAGCATTAAGCCTTGCAGTGTGAACGTAGCGAAAGACTCCGTGACAAGAGGACTGAACTCAGGGGTATAAATACACAAACTAATTAAGGACAGGGCGGGGCAGGAAACAGGCAATAAGACAAAAACAAAACACAGAACACAGTGGTGACCTCTAGAGGCCAAAACAAACATGACCAGAAAAGGAAATAACAGCAGCCTCTAGAGGCCAAAACAGTCCCAGTCCTAACACACCTTTATTTCTAAGAATGAAGCTCACACTCCCGTTCCCTTTGTCCCACCCCAGCAATTTATTCCATGCTCGGACATCCACTGGGTTCCGAGACGAACACATTTGGATGTCTATTGTGAATCCACCACGCCACAGCCCCTTCACCCGAGTGCAGCGAGTCTCCTGCTGTATGTGCCTGCTGCTGTGCACCATGGTCATCAACATCATGTTCTGGAACATTCCCGAAGATGGACAGTCTCCTGTCATCATTAAGATAGGTTGGAGCGATGAGCCACATTTCATACTCTCGACTCATCATTTTTTGCAGTGTGCTAATATACAGTCCATATATGGTCGACACATTTCCTGTGTTGTACATGGAATATAGTTAACAGTTATTCCACAAAATCGGGTCGTACGTACATGAGCTGATAGCCGACGAGGCGTGTAGCACCTCGTTGGCTAAAAGCCATGTACGACGAGATTGAGTGGAATAACTATTTTATTATATTCACATTCACTGGATTTTGAGAAGCAGAGCATGTTTGTTTTTATTTTTTGCAAATCCGATAAATAAAAACTTTATACAAAACGTCAGACAAAATAATTTCCGCTTAGAATGTAAACAAACCGGTGAAATGACAGGAGCAATTTGTGAAAAATGCGATAATAATAATTTTGGAAAAAAAAAAAAAAAAAGATACGTTCTTACCATCAATTACTTTTATTACATATTTTGTTGCTTGTTTTTTGTATTTTTCAGAGTTTTGTTTTCAAGTAGTTTGTATTTCATTGGGTTGGTTTAGCAACACGCGCCGCCATTTTGTTTTTCTCTACTCAGAGTATATGAGCTGATATCCTAGTAGTAAAGTAGCCAGTCAGAGCACGTGATTGCTCATATTCAGCGAATGTGGATAGAATAATCCACATTGGACCAGATAGAGGCATTTAACAATGCACACCACTGTTAACATTAAATGTAATTATAAATGGTTAAAAATTACCCATTCTTTACTCAATTAAAACTGGCAGTCTTGGGAAAATTGCTGTGGTAGGCTATTAAAGGAATAAAAAACAAATTCACAACAGTAACTCTGCTTTACACCACCTTGTCACTGATAATTTTCCTATAACAGCATGCCACATGTTTTATCGCTTACATACAGTAGTTAGTACAGTAGTTATGGTGAAATATATTAAAAATACAGAATCATCTAAGTTGTTTGTAGTCTAAACGTCTTGCCCTGTCGCTTCCGCAGGATCCTTTGAACTCACCTGGCAGCAGATCATGGTTGCAGTGGAAAGCGCTCTCCTCATGTTCCCAATTAACATCCTCATTGTCACCATATTCCGCAGTATACAACCACGCGTTAGAAAAGACGATGAAGAGAAGTCCAAGACCAACAACAGCAACAAATCTTCTGTTGTTTCCATGCAGACCATCCTCAAGGTCCTCAAGTCGAATAGATCTGAAAAATTTTCATTGCTCTGATATCTGAAACGTTATTACCGTATGTGTTGTATAATGAAGACTGTAATGTTGAAGATTCAAATGTAATAAGTGCAAAAGTTTGCATCCCCCTGGTAATGGAGTGAGATAAGTCCTTCCCACGCCATGTGGCGCATAGGGTGGCGCCGATCTCCATTTCCGTAGCCCTCGGCCTCTCGCCTATTACATAGCTAGGGTTACAGTGGGGGGCTAGTCCTCTGGTAACCGCGAGAGTTTGACTCCTCACTCGCAACTGTATTACAGCGTGCCTTGCCAGACTGCAGTAGGTACCATTTTTATGATGGTCTTTGGTATGACCCGACCAATCGAGAGGCGGACACGCTAACCACTAGGCCAATTTGCGGATGGAGTGAGATAAGGAAAAATGTAATCATACTTTAATGTACAATAATGGAACAAACATAAGACAGTAAAGCATACATCTACCGTAAACGCTTTATCCTGGTCAGGGTCATGGCAGATCTGGAGCCTATCCTGGGTTCACAAAGCAGGAGGTTGGAATACACCCTCAAATGGGATACCAGCCCATTTACAAACACGTTCACATTTATGAATGCCATAGTAGTCAGTCCAGCTACTGGCGGAACTGAGAAAGAGTTCAGGATTGAACCAGGGAGCCTGGAACTGTGAGGCAGAAACACTACTCACAGCGGTTAGAAAGAAGAAAACGCCTTTATTTGTCACATGTGAAATTTCTCCTCTGCATTTAACCCATCTGAAGCAGTGAACACACAAGTAAGCAATGAACACACACATACCCAGAGCAGTGGGCAATTATGCTCCAGCACCCAGACAGCAGTTGGGGGTTAGATGTCTAGCTCAAGGCCCTTCAGCCATGATACAGAGGAATAGGAAAGTGCTGTTCATTCACTCAACTCCACTCATGTTTTTCCTGCCAATCCCAGGAATCAAACTGGCGACCCTGTGGGCCCAAGGCTGCTTCTCTAACCTTCAGGCCATGGCTGTCTGAAAGGGATCCAAATCTGCTCGGAGGACATGAAAGAGGTGGAAGTGATTATAAAGGCATAATAGCATACAAGCTATGAAGCAAATTTAAAAGTAGAGATCAGTGTTGTAGTCGAGTCACTAAAGCCCGAGTCCGAGTCCAGTCTCGAGTCCCCAGTGTTCAAGTCAAGAAAATTTCGAGTCAAGTCTGAGAACAAGACTCCAACTGCACCATTTAAGCCATTAAACCATTTAACTTCATGGCTGTTGCTGCCTTTATGTGAAACCGTCTCTGCTACTGTGTTGGACTAACGTTACTGCTCGACTGCCCCAATAGGCTACAGATAAAAAGCTTGTTCATCACTCAGCAAGCCCCACCCACTATCAGCAGGGCAAATAACATGAGAGAGGGTTAACACTAGCTAATTCATCGCTCAGCAAGCAAGCCCCGCTATCAACAGAGCAATGAACATAGCGTGTCACTTCCTTCTCTGGGTGGAGTCATGCCAAATGACAACTGAAGTTCGAGGTTGTCCCCGTCATCTCCTCGATAGTTCTTCTACATGTGGAACACATAGCAGTGCATTTTTTCCCACTGCACGAGAAGTCTGTATAAGCAAAGCGGACAATCCTAGGGGCTTCTCTCCAGGCATTTTAGCGCCATTAACATTAGTTTGTTCCTGAACATGACGTATGAACAGGTGAATGTGCATTCTCTTGCACGAAATTAGTATAAAAATTAATGTAGATATAAATATCTTATGCCAAATTATTATGGCATGTTAGAAAATAATGAAGAAAAAAATCTGAGTCCTTGTCTCCAATTTACGAGTCCGAATGCAGTTAATGAACGAGTCCGAGTCCAAGTCAAGTCATGAGTCTTTAAAATTAGGGCATGAGTCGGACTCGAGTACTACAAGCCTGGTGGAGATGCAAACTTTTGAACTAGTGTCTTGTTACATTACATTTCTTTGCCTTCTTATGATCCTAAGGGGATCCAAAATTCTGCATGGACCTGTATCTTATGTACATAATTGTCATTTTTTCAGGACACACAGGATATTGTGAATCTCCTCAGCAAAAGCCCCAAAAATGACGTGATTGCACTGCAGCAAAATCTCGAGACCACCGCAGATCTGTTCGCTGCACTTAATCAAACGCATAACGTCATTGTGAATATAGAAGGTAGGCATTACAAAAATGTGTTTAGTCAGTGGCTTATTACAACATCTTTCTGAATGGATTTCTCTCTAAATCTAACTGCCTTTCCTACATTTCCATCCACTCAGGTCAAACTGTTGGCGATCAGCACTGGGCCTACTGCAGCCAGTTTGTCTTTCACACTTCATGCCATCTGTCATCATTACTGGATCGCGCTGGAGAGAAAGTGTTTCCTCACCCTGAGGACCTCGATCTGGCCAAGAGCACAGTGAACATGATGCTGAAGAAGGCTGAGGCGTTGACCAACACTCATCCAGTGCAGAGGTCAGAATTCTGATTTGTCTACAAACACTTAATTATCCAACGAACCATTAAAGAATGCTTGAAAAATCTCATCTCATCTCATTATCTGTAGCCGCTTTATCCTTCTATAGGGTCGCAGGCAAGCTGGAGCCTATCCCAGCTGACTACGGGCGAAAGGCGGGGTACACCCTGGACAAGTCGCCAGGTCATCACAGGGCTGACACATAGACAACCATTCACACTCACATTCACACCTACGGTCAATTTAGAGTCACCAGTTAACCTAACCTGCATGTCTTTGGACTGTGGGGGAAACCGGAGCACCCGGAGGAAACCCACGCGGACACGGGGAGAACATGCAAACTCCACACAGAAAGGCCCTCGCCGGCCACGGGGCTCGAACCCAGGACCTTCTTGCTGTGAGGCGACAGCACTAACCACTACACCACCGTGCCGCCTGCTTGAAAAATAAAACCATTTAAAGTACCAAGAAAGTTTTGCTCAATTTAAATTCTAGGTTCTAGATACTGTAGTAAGAAAATAATGAACAAGAATTTGGAGTTTGTGCTACATATGCATTCAATTAATACATGAATTCTTAGAAAAGAAGGTTCTTCAGGGGTTCTTTCAAGGTTCACTGGTTAATTAAGGGATTGTCTCTTGAAGTGGTTTAACTTTACAACAAAAAAAAAAACATTCTAGTTAATTTCTGTCTATTTCCTGTTATCTTCTCTCTTGCAGCCGTTTTCTTTCTTCTTCTTAGTTGTTCACGGACGTATTTCATCGATTCCGTTGATTTCTGTAAATATTTGTCCAGCAGTTCAGAAAAAGAGGAAAAATCTATTAATTAATTATAGATTTTTTTTTCCCTTCTTGGCTCAATACTTTCTTTATATGCAATAAAACCTAAAAGTCTGTCACCTACCATAAAGTGTTTTCTTCTCATCAGTAATAAAAACTGGATGCAGTCATCCCTCAAATAGTTATTCAATTTATGAGTTATTTCAAGCTTAACCCCTAAATCTCCAATCACTGTGGTACACTACACATGTTTCATGTTAGTTTCATGGTAGTTGCAGGATAATAAAGATAGCAATAACAAGCTAAGAGGTTAATGTGTTAAATGGAGCACTGAATTTTTGGACTAATAATGAACTGAGTAATAAAAATATATCAAGATATTAAGATATCACTTTTATTTCCTTCTTTTTTCATTTATTTATTTTTCCATGCTCAGTTTTGTGCCTGTGCAAGAGAAGAAGGAAAAAGCTGGCTGCAAGCTGCCCTGGTGGTTCATCTTTATTGGTTGGGGTCTTCTCCTTACCATAAGCGGCATCTCCACCTTCTTCACCTTGCTGTATGGCTTAAAGTATGGGAAAGAGTCGTCCACTCGATGGGTCATCACCCTGACACTGTCCATGTTCCAGAGCATCTTCATCATCCAGCCTCTGAAGGTGAACATGAACGCTTTATTCACTCTTCAATTAATGACTTCAGTAAATGCAGTAGCAATCATCAATACATCAATAATGGCACCACTATATGCAAGAATGACATCAGTACATGCAGTAGTGACATCACTATACACAATAATGGCTTCAGCGCATGCAGTAATGGCATCACTATATGCAATAATGACATCAGTGCATTCAGTAATGCCATCACTGTACGCAATGACATGCAGTATTATACAATAAGGACATGCAGTGATGACATCAGTAATACTGACATCACTACATGCAGTAATGGCATCACTATACACAATAATGGCATCAGTGTATGCAGTAATGACATCACTATACTCAATAACTATTAAAAAAGACAATAATGGCATCACTATACTCAGTAATGGCATCAGTGGCTGCAGTAGTGACATCACTATACAGTACTAAATAATGACTTCAGTAATGATGTCACAATACACAATAATGACATCAGCACATGCAATAGTGACAACACTATACACAATAATGACATCAGTACATGCAATAGTGACATCATTATACACAATAATGACAGTACATGCAGTAGTGACATCACTATGCATAATAATAACATGCAGTAATGACATCATTATCCATAATAATGGCATCACTACATGCACTAATGACATTACTATACACAATAATGGCATCAGTGCATGCAGTAATGGCATCACTATACTCAATAACTATACAAAAGACATCAATAATGACATCACTATACTAAATAATGACATCACTATACTAAATAATGACTTCAGTAATGACATCACAATACACAATAATGATGTCAGTACATGCAGTAGTGACATCACTATACACAATAATGACTTAATTACACACAGTAATGATATCAGTACATTCAGTAGTGACATCACTATACACAATAATGACATCAGTACATGCAGTAATGATGTCATTAAACATAATCATGACTTCTTTACGTGCACACGAGATCAGAATAATGACATCTCTACATGTAATAATTACCTGAGAACATGCAGTAATAATATCATATCAGTACCTCATTAATATATCTTATTAATATTTCATATCAGTACATGCAATAATAACATTGGTACATCAGTACTGATATCAGTACATGCAGTAATAATATATCAGTACCTCATTAATAATATCTTATTAATATATCAATATCAGCACATGCAATAATAATATCAGTACATGCAGTAATAATATCATTTCAGTACCTCAATAATGACATTAGTACATGCAGTAATAGTCAGTATACTGTATGTAGTTATCACATCAGTTCAAGCAGTAATATCAGTCCACGCAATAATGGCAGCAGTACATTGATTATAACATCATTATTATACTGTAATGAACTGAGTTAATGATACCTGTACCTCTGTAATGGCTTTAGTACATGCAGTAATGACCTCAGTATATGTAGTAAATACATCTTTACATCTGAAACAACATCATTATTACACAATAATAACATTAATAGATGCAGTGTGTTGATATGGAGCATCTTGTAACTCATGGATGCTGGTTTAACTGACAGGTCGTTGGTCTGGCCATCTTCTTCGCCCTCATTCTGAGGCCGGTGAAAGTCGAAGACAACAAGGAGGTTGAGCTTTTGCTAGACGGTAGGAACGAAAGCAAAGTGCATGAAACTCAACATGTTTTTGATGCCTTGAATTATTAAGAATAACAGGTTTAGCCTCTAATATTTGCATGTTTTAAAAGAGACATATTAATGGATCGTGTTTATTTTTGCAGAGCAACGTGAAAAATGCGAGTCATACTGCGGACGGCACATGCACTGATGCTTTTGAGTAAAATCCAGCACTAGGATGATGAGACAAGACGGACCCTAATCTTTAATGATGTCATTTTGACCGATGCAAAAAATCTTAAACTGACTCTTGACGATTTTGATGTAAACAACGATCAGGGTGGAGGTTTTATCTTTTGTGTCATAAATGTGTACTATATGTGTCTATTCTCCCTCTAAAATCCCATAACGCATGCAAAAGTACAGCGCAACCTGTAACTAATCGTAAAGTGACACAACGTGCACACAGGATTTTAAATAAATAATTAAGAAGTTCAAGTGCAAAATCATCTTTAAGGTATTTCTATCGAAATTGGGGCCGTATTTAATACGAAATCCCTCCACACTAAAATAAATCGTGTCACCGGTTAATTGCTTACAGAGTGCTCTGATTTTTGCAATTTATTTACAATATATAGTCTTAGTAAAACTTTAAAAACTGTGTATTTTATTGTATATTTAGCATAAGAATCTGTCAAAATTTGAAATTGCATCACAGCTTTGTGGGAATGTTGAAGTGGAAAAAGACATCTAGTTTTCCCATTTCACAGGGTTGGGTTTAACTGGAAATATATCTCTGATTTCAGTCATCCTAAAATCCAAGAGGAAGTGACACATTACCAGATCAGTTTAATTTCCTTCTCTATGTAATTGTTCTTATCTTTATGGAAACTGAAATAAATGGCTTCTCTTATCTTGAGTTACGTCTATCTAGTAATTCTCATCTCATCTCATCTCATTATCTCTAGCCGCTTTATCCTGTTCTACAGGGTCGCAGGCAAGCTGGAGCCTATCCCAGCTGACTACGGGTGAAAGGCGGGGTACACCCTGGACAAGTCGCCAGGTCATCACAGGGCTGACACATAGACACAGACAACCATTCACACTCACATTCACACCTACGCTCAATTTAGAGTCACCAGTTAACCTAACCTGCATGTCTTTGGACTGTGGGGAAAACCGGAGCACCCGGAGGAAACCCACGCGGACACGGGGAGAACATGCAAACTCCGCACAGAAAGGCTCTCGCCGGCCACGGGGCTCGAACCTGGACCTTCTTGCTGTGAGGCAACAGCGCTAACCACTACACCACCGTGCCGCCATCTAGTAATTCAAAAATAAAAAACAAATTAGTCACAAAGCTCAAACTGCTTTACACATAAAAGACTCTGGCGGTTTGGATCAACATTAGACCTTGGATTTATTTCAATTTAAATTTGAGTTGTGTTGCAGCACTTGATTGTAATCAGTGACTAAAACAAAGTTTCTTTCTGTCTGAAATTATTCACTATACACTGCAATATCGGAGTGAATTTTAAAACCGGCTAAAAGGCAAACCACATTCTGTCATTTAACAAAGAACAAAATAGTTGCTTATGGTGAGATTTTCTGTAAAAAGACATTTATTTACGATTTATGGAAGATCATTTGGCCCTTGTCAAAGTCGCACAGATCCTTACGCTTGCCCATTTTTCCTGCTTCCAACACATCAACTTCACAAACTGACTGTTCTCTTGCTGCCTAATATATCCCACCCCTTGACAGGTTCCATTGTGATGAAATAATTAACAATTATTCCACAAAATCGAGTCGTACATGAGCTGATAGCCAATGAGGCACGTAGCACCGAGTTGGCTATAAACCATATACGACGATGACTGAGTGGAACTTTTATTCTATTCACATTTCCGGGATTTTGAGAAACAAAGTATTTTTATCATTATTATTTTCGAATTCGATAAATAAAACTTTATATAAAACTTCTGACAAAATCATTTCCGCTTAAGCTGACTTCTTAAAAACCTATCGATGGCTGCAAGAATTGACTTTAGTGTGTTTTTTTGTAGAAAGTGCCATCTTACTGTTGTGCCGAAGTATAGAATAGCTTTAGACATTTATTTAATTCTTCCTTGGACATTTCAGTTCTGTAATTTTCAAACTCTGAGTTTTTGAACCAGTCTAAGAAAAATTCAACAACTTTTAATGCTTAAAGATGAAGAATGTAAACAAACCGACGAAACAGTGCTGTAGTCGAGTCACTAAACCTTGAGTCTGAGTCCAGTCTCGAGTCCCCAGTGTTCGAGTCCGAGTCATTAAAAAAAAATTTCGAGTCAAGTCCGAGAACAAGACTCCAACTGCACCATTTGACGGTGGCTGTTTACGCGCCATTAACATTAGTTTGTTCCTGAACATGACATATGAACAGGTGAATGTGCATTCTTTTTGTCAGGGAGTGTGAAGTATTCTGTCACAGATGGTTGGGAGATGGACATAAGTGCAGAAGGTGTGTTTATTAATACAAGTGAAGACGGTAAACAATCCAGAACGGTAGGCAAAATCGTAAAATAGTGAAACAGGCAACAGGTCAAGCGAGGCACAAACAGGCTATTGTAGACTCGGCAGAATCAAAGACAAGAAACAGGAAATCAGGGATCAGAAAACCAAATAAGGAAATAAGGCTCAGTAACGTATCAGCAACACAACTCAATACTTCGCAAAGTAAGTGTGTTTTCACAGTTTTTATATTGGCTCGCTGATTACGCCTTAATCCTGTGCAGGTGCGAGTCGTTTACAGCGTCCACACTGTCCAGAGCGCGCCCGAGAGTCTATCTGATGCACGCGCCAAGGCGCACAGGTGTGACACTCTTGCACGAAATTAGTACAAAAATTAATGTAGATATAAATATCTCATCTCATCTCATTATCTCTAGCCACTTTATCCTGTTCTACAGGGTCGCAGGCAAGCTGGAGCCTATCCCAGCTGACTACGGGTGAAAGGCGGGGTACACCCTGGACAAGTCACCAGGTCATCACAGGGCTGACACATAGACACAGACAACCATTCACACCTACGTCAATTTAGAGTCACCAGTTAACCTAACCTGCATGTCTTTGGACTGTGGGGGAAACCGGAGCACCCGGAGGAAACCCACGCGGACACGGGGAGAACATGCAAACTCCGTACAGAAAGGCCCTCGCCGGCCACGGGGCTCGAACCCGGACCTTCTTGCTGTGAGGCGACAGCGCTAACCACTACACCACCGTGCCGCCCAGATATAAATATCTTATGCCAAATTATTATGGCATGTTACAAAAAATAAAGAAAAAATTCCAAGTCCTTGTCTCCAATTTACAAGTCCTAACGCGGTTAATGCACGAGTCTGAGTCCAAGTCCAAGTCAAGTCAAGTCACGAGTGCTTAAAATTAGGGTACAAGTCGGACTCGAGTACTACAAGCCTGCGGTGAAATGACAGGACAAATTTGTGAAAAATACAAAATAATTATTGAAAAATGAAAAAAAGATACATTCTCAACATCAAATACTTTTATTCCATATTTTATTGCTTTTTTTGTATTTTCTGGGGTTTTGTTTTCGAGTCGAGTTTTTATTTCATCCTCGCTTGGTTCAGCAACACACTCCGCCATTTTGTTTTTCTCTATTCATGGTATATGAGCTGATATCCTAGTAGTAGAGTAGCCAATCAGAGCATGTGATTGATCATATCCAGTGAATGTGGATAGACTAATCAATGTTGTTCACTTCACTTGTCAGTAGTCATAATGTTATGACTAATCAGTGTATATATTAATTGGCATATCTAGAGCCCAGGTGCTCAAGGAATAATAATGTAAAACATTAAAAAATGTTTGATTCCATCATTGTTATTCAGTTACTTTATTCAAAATCTCACAAAAAGATGGGGATTCTCCAAGACGTTGACAATCACTGGGAGCTGCTATTACTGTTTATGTATTTGAATGGTGCACTGTGATTGGTTGAGCAGAGATATTAGGTTTTGCTGAAAATCAGTAGTAGTGTTTGTTGCAGTTTGGAAAGAAAGTGGATTATACAATGCAGAGAAACATGGTGGATATCACGTTTTGCATAAAATTGATTTTGGAACTTTGAATAGCGATCAAATGCCAAACTTCTTTTGGTGGGAGCTTGATTTTTTTTTTTTAAATCACGTTTTGGAACCAAACTCTTCATGTCCACTGACAGTGGCACAAGCTCTACTGTGGTAATAGTTTCAGTGGGACTGTCGCTATAACTGGAACATTACAGAGCAAGCATGGATGATGAAGAAGAAGCCTTTATTTGTCTTATGTATGCTTAAGCGCAGTGCATTTAACCCATCTGAAGCAGTGAACAGCGGCATGGTGGTATAGTGGTTAGCACTGCCACCTCACAGCAAGAAGGTTCTGGGTTTGAGCCCAGCAGCCGGCGAGGGCCTTTCTGTGCGGAGTTTGCATGTTCTCCCCGCGTCTGCGTGGGTTTCCTCCAGGTGCTCTGGTTTCCCCCACAGTCCAAAGACATGCAGGTTCAGCTAATCGGTGGCTCTAAATTGTCTGTGACTGGAAAACCTTTATAATAATCCAGTAGAAGGCAATGGAAAACCACTACTGTAATATTCCCTAGACACTTTGATGGCTAAAGCCGTCAGAGCAGCCATGTCACTGTAGCGATATGCCAAAATGGATGGATGGATGGATGGAAGTAATGAGAACACACACACACCCAGCCAGAACAGTGGGCAGCTATGCTACAATGCCCCAGGAGCAGTTGGGGGTTAGGTGTCTTGCTCAAGGGCACTTCAGCCCAAGGCCCCCCCATGTTAACCTAACCACATGTCTATGAACTGTGGAGAACACGCAAACTCCACACAGAAAGGCCCCTGTTGGCCACTGGGCTCAAACCCAGAACAAAGTGTGTGAGTGATACACACAACAAAATGTTAGCGTAAAGCAGATCTAGCTTGTACAACCCCAATTCCAAAAAAGTTGGGACAAAGTACAAATTGTAAATAAAAACAGAATGCAATAATTTACAAATCTCAAAAACTGATATTGTATTCACAATAGAACATAGACAACATATCAAATGTCGAAAGTGAGACATTTTGAAATTTCATGCCAAATATTGGCTCATTTGAAATTTCATGACAGCAACACATCTCAAAAAAGTTGGGACAGGGGCAATAAGAGGCTGGAAAAGTTAAAGGTACAAAAAAGGAACAGCTGGAGGACCAAATTGCAACTCATTAGGTCAATTGGCAATAGGTCATTAACATGACTGGGTATAAAAAGAGCATCTTGGAGTGGCAGCGGCTCTCAGAAGTAAAGATGGGAAGAGGATCACCAATCCCCCTAATTCTGCGCCGACAAATAGTGGAGCAATATCAGAAAGGAGTTCGACAGTGTAAAATTGCAGAGTTTGAACATATCATCATCTACAGTGCATATCATCATCAAAAGATTCAGAGAATCTGAAGAATCTCTGTGCGTAAGGGTCAAGGCCGGAAAACCATACTGGGTGCCCATGATCTTCGGGCCCTTAGACGGCACTGCATCACATACAGGCATGCTTCTGTATTGGAAATCACAAAATGGGCTCAGGAAAATTTCCAGAGAACATTATCTGTGAACACAATTCACCGTGCCATCCGCCATTGCCAGCTAAAACTCTATAGTTCAAAGAAGAAGCCGTATCTAAACATGATCCAGAAGCGCAGACGTCTTCTCTGGGCCAAGGCTCATTTAAAATGGACTGTGGCAAAGTGGAAAACTGTTCTGTGGTCAGACGAAACAAAATTTGAAGTTCTTTTTGGAAATCACGGACGCCGTGTCATTCGGACTAAAGAGGAGAAGGACGACCCAAGTTGTTATCAGCGCTCAGTTCAGAAGCCTGCATCTCTGATGGTATGGGGTTGCATTAGTGCGTGTGGCATGGGCAGCTTACACATCTGGAAAGACACCATCAATGCTGAAAGGTATATCCAGGTTCTAGAGCAACATATGCTCCCATCCAGACGACGTCTCTTTCAGGGAAGACCTTGCACTTTCCAACATGACAATGCCAAACCACATACTGCATCAATTACAGCATCATGGCTGCATAGAAGAAGGGTCCGGGTACTGAACTGGCCAGCCTGCAGTCCAGATCTTTCACCCATAGAAAACATTTGGCGCATCATAAAACGGAAGATACGACAAAAAAAGACCTAAGACAGTTGTGGTCATGAAATTTAAAAAAAAAAAAAAACCTAATTTTTCTTTTTAAATGATACATTTTCTCAGTTTAAACATTTGATATGCCATCTATGTTCTATTCTGAATAAAATATGGAATTTTGAAACTTCCACATCATTGCATTCCATTTTTATTTACAATTTGTACTGTCCCAAACCTTTTTGGAATCGGGGCTGTATTATTATATGATGCTCCTAAATTATAATAAAATACCGCATCTGCTTATCCAGAGCACTTTGATGGTCAGAGCACAACTAAGCAGTAAAGTGAGAGCACCCTCTGGTGACCACCGTGAGAACGTAACGTTGGCATCTGATCTGCTAGAACAGCCTTTTTAGGTTTTTTTGTTGTTTTTAAAAGAACTTTAATGAACCAAATACATCTCATCTCTATCTCTAGCCGCTTTATCCTTCTACAGGGTCACAGGCAAGCTGGAGCCTATCCCAGCTGACTACGGGCGAAAGGCGGGGTACACCCTGGACAAGTCGCCAGGTCATCACAGGGCTGACACATAGATACAGACAACCATTCACACTCACATTCACACCTACGGTTAATTTAGAGTCACCAGTTAACCTAACCTGCATGTCTTTGGACTGTGGGGGAAACCGGAGCACCCGGAGGAAACCCACGTGGACACGGGGAGAACATGCAAACTCCACACAGAAAGGCCCTCGCCGGCCCTGGGGCTCGAACCCAGGACCTTCTTGCTGTGAGGCGACAGCACTAACCACTACACCACTGTGCCAGAACCAAATACATGTCGAATTAAATCAAATGATGCTAAATCAAGGGCAGGTGATATCCTGTTAATAAAGAAACAAACATATTTGCAAATATATGACTCAAATCAGTCCTTTAATAAAATTCGTAGTGTGAGAAAAGTTGTGAGCAAATATACTTTATTATATGAGCATCTCATAAGTTTCCACTACATGTTAAACAAGTAACAAGACTCCTAAAGCTCCCAATATTGCTCCTTTATCTGATGTGGAGGGAAACATTGCTGCACAGTAGTGTTACAGGGGTGGAAATAAAAAAAGACAAGTCAAGAATTTCAGAACTATTTAAAAAAAAAAAAAAGTTTGTGTATGCTGAAAATATTAACACTTTCCAGAAGCTAAGAACAAAAAAACTAAAGTAAACCCTTCACCACCCCAAAAAAATATATATATATAAAATAATATACATTTAGAAACTGGAACTAAATGGAAAAAAGAAAAAAGGCAAGGCCACAGATCAGGAGATGATAATATAAATGACGAAGGTAATAATACTACTGGGAGTGTTTGCTTCCAAGATAAAGACCAGTGAGTCGGTTTGTTATTTGTTAAAACCATGTTCTCGTGTGAAAACTTTCATCTTACCAAAAGAAAAAAAAGACATAAGGATAGTCCTGGCATTAAGGAGAAATAACCACGTCATAATAATTCACTTGCTCAGCATCAGGTGATGCTTTGCTAATTTAATCTTTTTTCCCCCCTCCCAAAGGTAGTGATGTCATTCCAGAGATATTCAGGTCACATGACAAATCGAACAAATTAGCCCTGTTGAGCAGTGACGTAGCTCACATAGTGGATTACATCACTCGGAGGGAGAAAAACAATAAAATAAAATCCCAACCTCGAGACTGGGTGTAATCAGTCCCAACAGGTTCAACCTGTCTATTCTGTTTGTACTGAAAACAACTGCTGACTCATTGAACACTTTCACATAGTACAAGCACTACGTGTTGGCTTAGATCTTTCTTCTTATTAATATTATTTAAATCATTTTATTATTCAACCAGGGGGAAAAAAAAAATCCTAATGATTGATCATAACCAAGTTAAAAAGTGGCTTGACGATGACATCACATCATACCATCTGGGCATGGCAATGCTCAAGCTATATTATATATATTACAATAGATTACATTACAGAAAGGCCATATATGGAAAGTGCTTAAAAAACGGATTATAGTAATAGTTGAATGAAAAAAAAAAGTTTTGATTTATGGTGTTCAGATTCCATCAGATCCTTCATGTTGCGATGTTAGGATTAAAATAACCTCCACCAGAAAGACACCAGTGCATTTTATTTCTGTATGAGGTAAATGTTTCACTGATGTCAGAAGTAATTATTATTATTATTAAAACGTTGCTCCAGATGAAGATTTTGGGTAAATAATCTGACCAGGGCTTTTTTTTTTTTTTGTCCTCCCTCTTTTCCTGAAGCTGGACACACAGGTGGACAGATGTGGGGCTGTGAGAGATTAAGTCTTCTTCTTGAGCTCTTCAAAGCGCCGTGACAGGTCGTCAAAGTCAATGTCGTCTGATGCGCCGTTACTGCCGCCCAAGGATGAGTTGGGAAGCGTGTCAGGAACTGAGGGAAGCTCGGGAATCACGGAGTTATCGTAGATCTGAGCAGATGGACCAGGGCCTGCACAGAGAAGCACACACGGCAACACACAGTGAGGTGTCTGGAGGAAATAAACATCCACAACCACCATGTGAGGTTTCTATGAGAATATGGATATGTACCTGGGACAATCTGGGGAGAAGCAGAGGGTTTGATGGTCAATTCATCAATCTTCAACAAAAACAAAATATACATTAGAGAGAGTATAAAAAAAGTGCTACTATTCTGCATATTATATCTTTAGATGCTGGCGTTAGTGTGTTATTGCTCTCAGGAAAAGGAAATGGCTTTTTTTTTTTTTAAATCATAGGATATGTTAATTACAAACACCATTAAGCTGAGACTGGCTACACAAGCGTTTGCTAGATTCTAAAATTTTTTTTTTTTAAATTAAATAAATAAATAAATAAAAAGCACGATAAAAAGGTGACCACTGCATATTGGCGAGTGCAAAAGTTTGTACCCCGATGCTTTCTGAACGGGGGTTATGTTTAATTTATCTACATACACAAAATCATGAATGGAATATTTAACAGTTATTCCATGAAATCGAGTTCTACATGAGCCGATAGCTGACGAGGCGCGTAGCACCGAGTTAGCTACAAGCCGTGTATGACGAGATTGAGAGGAATAACTGTTTTATTCTATCCGCATTCACTGGATTTTGAGAAACGGAGCATTTTTATTTTCTGCAAACTTGATAAATTTAAAAAAAAAAAAAACCTTTATACAAAAGGCCGACAAAACCATTTCCACTTAAGTAGACCTCTTAAAAACCTATCGATGGCTGCACAAATTGACTTGTGTTTTTTTGTTGTTGTTGTTTGTCTTGCTGTCATGCCGAGGTACAGAATAGCTTTAGACATTTATTTAATTCTTCCTTGGACATTTCAGTTCTGTAATTTTCAAACTACTTTGAGCTTTTGAACCAGTCTCAAAAAAAAAGCCTTAAAGATGAAGAATGTAAACAACGGTGAAATGACTAACAATTTGTGAAAAATGCTATAATAATAATAATAATAATAATAATAATAAATTTATTATTATTATTATTATTATTATTATTATTTCTTGAAAAATAAATACACATTCTTACCATCAAATACTTTTATTCCATAATTTGTTGCTTTTTTTTGGTATTTTCTGGGGGTTTGTTTTCGAGTAGAGTTTTTATTTCATCCTCGGTTGGTTCAGCAACATGCGTTGCCATTTTGCTTTTCTCTACTCATGGTATATGAGCTAATTAGCCTAGTAGTAGAGTAGCCAATCAGAGTGCATGACTGCTCATATCCAGTGAATGTGGATAGAATAATATTTAAATATCCCAAAATTATGTATTACAAACTGCTGGACTTTTATTAATTAGTAACTACAGAATTAGAGTCTCTCACAATACGGAGATATTTTGTTACTATTGATAAGAAAATGAAGTAAGCACGTTAGTAAGCAGGTAAGGAAGGAAGTAGAGAAGGATGGATGCAAGTCAGGAAGAACAGAAGAAGTAAGGCGAGAGAGAGAGAGAGAGAGAGAGAGAGAGAGAGAGAGAGATCAGGAAGAAAGAAAGGATGAAAGAATAGGGAGGGAGGGAAGCATCAGTCAGGAAGGAGTGACAGAGGGAAGAAGGAAGGAAGGATCAGTCAGGAAGAAGGAAGGAAGGATCAGTCAGGAAGGAGAGAGGGAAGGACCAGTCGGGAGGGAGGGAGGAAGGAAGGAAGGAAGGAAGGAAGGAAGGATCAGTCAGGAAGAAGGAAGGAAGGATCAGTCAGGAAGGAGAGAGGGAAGGACCAGTCGGGAGGGAGGGAGGGAGGAAGGAAGGAAGGAAGGAAGGAAAATATTCAGGAAGAATGTTGAGAAGTCCAGAATGAAGGCAGTAGGGGAGGAGTAGGATGTTACTAAAGGTCCCCTAAACCACACTAGCTCTAAAGAACATCTCGTTTTCTTCATTTCATTCACACCCAAGAGCGTGCAAACACCTGACTCCAGAGTAGCGACTCAGGCCGAAAAGAATCTATTTAAATGTATCCGGGCACCACTGCATTCACTTCAGCAGCTAAACCTTGTTAGACCTCCGAATGTCCAGATTTGGTAAACATTGAGAGTTAGGGGTTAGTTTTCCAAAGAAAAGGACAGCAACAAGCAGCAGGGCATGTGAACTAGAACAAACTCGTCTTTCCTGAAAGGCCAACAGGACGTCCAGCTTGGTCTGGAAGGGGTACTTGCACTTACAGACTCGTAGGTTGGAGGGCAGCTGGGGAGCTGAGGCGGCTGCCCTCCCCTCACCGGAGGCTGGAAATTGGTAAAGCCAACATCATAGGTGCCAGCAGGAGCACTGAAGGGCTCCTATACATAGAGGGGAAGAGTGTGTTAGAAAAGCATGAAGGCTAGATTAGCATTAATTTGCTAAGTGACTGATCAGAAGGCGTGACTCGGGAGGCGTGACTGATCGATCGGGAGGCGTGACTTACACTTCCTTTGGGTGGAGGGTAGTTGAAGGCTTGGGGTGATGGCATAGACATAGGCATGGGCATAGGCATGGGCATAGCAGTAGCCGGTGCAGTGAAACCGCCACCTCCTCCACCTCCTCCGCCGCCCTGCTTCTTAAAGTCGCTGTCCACATCTATGAGGTCTGCTTCCTCTCCGACCTCTGGCTATAAATCACAGCACTAAATTCAACATAATCATCCGAATAAACCACAACAAGTGATACCTGGCGCCGTGTGTATGCACCTTACCCGCACCAGAGCGTCAGGTTCATACGGGACATTGTAGTTTTTGGCTATTTCAATGAGGTAACGTTCCACCAGGATCTTTGGCGGCGCCTCCACACTCAGTTTGTGCATGAGCTGGCAAAATACAACCAACATAGAGTTTAAACATAAACGTGTACATTTTATACAGTAATAAATATACCTTGCATGAAGTCATACCCGGTCGTTGACCGTTCCGATTTGGTTTGTCCTACACAGCTTGCCGTATTCCTTGCTGTATTTGGCACACAGCTGGTCTGAAACCTACAAAAGAAACCAGATCAAGATGGAAACAAACATCGAATTCCACACGTCTGCGTTAAGGCCAATTTATGCTGACAACCCAGTCCTCGCAGATGGCGTCGCAGATGGCGTCTGCGAAGCCCCCCCCCTTCGCAGACGCTCTGCGCACACCTCCCAAAAATTGTGACCACCGCAGACAGCGTCGCAGACAGCGTCGCAGACGAGAGGGCTCTGATTGGTCCACTCTACAGCCGCTGTACACGCACTTCCGCTTCTCTACTTTCCCGGTTTGGTTTGTTTTCACGACCGCCATTTTTAAAAACACGAGCGAAGATGGAGCAGCACGAAGAGCGGTTGATCGAGGAAGTACATACATCTATACGACTCCAGTTCTAGTCATTATAAGGACAGCGAGGATAAACACTCCACTAACCACACCCACCAACTACTCCTAGCGATTTCGCGACTTCGCGCCCCCTTGCGTTGTGGCGGTGAATAACATCGCGCACGCCTATTACTCCCCGCTCAATGATAAATTACAACTGTCTGCGAAAAGCTATCTGCGAAAAGCTATCTGCGAAAGCCTTGTCGCAAGAGCACGCAGAGCCCTTTACTTGTGTGTGAGGCTACTCACGATTTTGAGCTCGGTGACTTCCGACTGCAGACGAGGAGCTGCCCAGATCAGAGTGGACACTGCTTCCTGAAGGCCAGGATCAAGCTCTCTGCGAGAAAGAAAGCAAAACTCAATTCATTCGGCTTTGTTTATCAAACTGGATATCACAAGTTCATTCGTAAATCGTTTCCAGGAACATTTCCACAAGAAATACAGTATTCATAAAAATCCAGTTCGCTCAGAGAGCGGCAATCATGTACAAGGAGACTCGCAAACGTGAAGCTCGACTGATCGGATTCATATCGTCAATTATGCTGAGAATTTTAAACACCTGAATTGTTCCAAGTACACACACACACACACACAAATGAAAGGCTTGAATGGAAGCAATATAAATGCATAAATAAAAGCAATGACTGACTATTTGATTAGGAAAGAGTATTGGCACCCTATAAAAAAAAAGTAGAGTTTGTGTCGATGGTTGCACTGTATTACTGGAAGATTTAACATATACCTTGTTTCAGAGGTGCTCGTTTACCATCTAGTCAAAATTTTCATCTTTGTGATGAAAACTTGGCCATTTTCTAGTTTTATGAACATCCTGAAATCTATATCTGCTGTGCCGTTAATTGGAACGCGTAGGACTTCATAGCTGACTGGCATTTTTTCATGTTTTGCAAATCTAGTAGGAACTTTTAGTTTGGGGGCGGCGCGGTGGTGTAGTGGTTAGCGCTGTCGCCTCACAGCAAGAAGGTCCTGGGTTCGAGCCCCGTGGCCGGCGAGGGCCTTTCTGTGTGGAGTTTGCATGTTCTCCCCGTGTCCGCGTGGGTTTCCTCCGGGTGCTCCGGTTTCCCCCACAGTCCAAAGACATGCAGGTTAGGTTAACTGGTGACTCTAAATTGACCGTAGGTGTGAATGTGAGTGTGAATGGTTGTCTGTGTCTATGTGTCAGCCCTGTGATGACCTGGCGACTTGTCCAGGGTGTACCCCGCCTTTCGCCCGTAGTCAGCTGGGATAGGCTCCAGCTTGCCTGCAACCCTGTAGAAGGATAAAGCGGCTACAGATAATGAGATGAGACTTTTAGTTTGGTTTTGGCCTATGAACACATTTATATGGTTCTATGCACAAAGCTCCATACTTCGGAGAATATGGTAATGCATCAACCTGATTTTTATTGATTTTTGCGACCGTACAACGTGTGTACGTGTACCACCACAAGGAACTCGATCGTAAGTGCAAGGCAACATGTCTTAAACACTTGACCACCAGACAACAAAATTTGTATCTTTATTTACATAAGATAGACGGGGTTTTAGGGCAGTAGTGGTTAGCACTATCGCCTCACAGCAAGAAGGTCCGGGTTCGAGCCCCGTGGCCGGCGAGGGCCTTTCTGTGCGGAGTTTGCATGTTCTCCCCGTGTCCACGTGGGTTTCCTCCGGGTGCTCCGGTTTCCCCCACAGTCCAAAGACATGCAGGTTAGGTTAACTGGTGACTCTACGGTAAACTGACCGTAGGTGTGAATGCGAGTGTGAATGGTTGTTTGTCTCTGTGTGTCAGCCCCGCGATTATCTGGCGACTTGTCCAGGGTGTACTCCGCCTCTCGCCCATAGTCAGCTGGGATAGGCTCCAACTTGCCCGCGACCCTGCACAGGATAAGCGGTTACGGATAATGGATGGAGATGGGGTTTTATCCAGCACTTATTTTTATTCGTATTTTAAAAAATAACACGGGACTATTTACAAACACATTTTACGCTCATCAAGGGCTCTGCTTTTAGGCAATGCCTAAATACACACACACCAGCCACTTTAACAGGAACTTGTTCTTGATTCTAAGCTTCCTGTTCTTGGCTGCAGGAGTGGAACCCAATATGGTGTTCTGCTGTTGCATGCTGAGATGCTTTTCTGTTCACCACGGTTGCAAAGAGTTGCTATGAGCTACTAGAGCCTTCCTGGCAGCTCGAACCAATCTGGCCATTTTCCTCTGACCTCTCTTATCAACAAGGCGTTCGTTTCCACCTACAGAACTCTCACTCACTCAATGTTTTTCACACCATTCTGTCTGTGTCAACTCTAGCAACTGTTGTGTATGAAAACCCCAGGAGATCAGCAGTTTCTGAAATACTCAAACCAGTCCATCTGGCTCAAACCAACACCCATGCCACAGTGAAAGAAAGTCACGCTCTGAGATCACGATTTTTCCTGTTCTAATGTTTGAACATTAACTGAAGATTTGTATCTGCATGATTTGATGCATCAAACAGCAGGTGGATGTATGGGTGCTCCTAATAAAGTGGCCGTTGAGTGTGTAATATCACATGGCTGTGGCATAGACAGAGTTTTCGATATACTGGAAGGAACGAAAATAGTACAAAAAGTTAAAGCCTTCGCAGGCTATAATGACAAATTACAAAAGCCATGAGGATGCCCATTTCCTTTCTGCAGGATTTGTAATAAGCTCTCGGTCTCTTCAGCCTTCTGTATTCACTTCCATTTTTAACCAATTTAAGCTGAACTGCCAGTCGGATGCGAGTATAAATCGTAATCGTATAATTACTTGAATGGGCCACCTTCCTAGTTTAATATCCAGTGCTAGAATCTGATTATAGTCATTACATTAAATTAAACTAAGGCGCTATTAATCTGGCACTGCAGACTCCTGGAAAACTGTCGGACATGCTAATGTTCTCCACAGCACCGTTGAATTTTCAATTCTGACTGGATGATTTGTTTTCTCTAACAGCAGCTCTGACGATAATTCCAGCTGTAATTCAAATCACAAGTTAATATTAACGCAGTATCTGTTCTACAGCAGCACCTCATTTGTATGGCAGACATTCCACAAAACCGATTTTTCTTTAAATAAATAAATAAAATGTGAAAAATAGCCTCGTATCAGCCACGGTTGCGCGAGACTTTGAAATCCGACCAATCCTGTAGGAGGAGTAGCGATTTGCATGAAATTGCACGCGACCCCTCTGTAGCCTCATTCATGGCAGGTGGTGCCACCTGGTAAACAATTCTTGTTGGAATATGTCTTTAGAGTCTTGTGGGTGAATTTCAGTGAGAACATCCCAGCAGTTTACGAAGAGTAGCGTTTAATGTGATGAGTCACACAAAATTTTCAGACGCCTATAAAATCATAAACGTGACAGGTGACACCACTGTCTTGACAAATTTTATACAGACCAACGTGGGGAACATTCCATACGAGTTTGATCAAAATCTGATCACTCCTGTAGGAGTAGTAGCGATTTTCGTGAAATTGCACGTAACCCCTATGTAGCCTGATCCATGGCAGGTGGCGCCACCTGGTGAACAATTCTTGTTGGAATATGTCTTTAGAGTCTTGTGGGTGAGTTTCAGTGAGAACATCCCAGCAGTTTACGAAGAGTAGTGTTTAATGTGATGAGTCACAAAATCTTCAGACACCCATAAAATCGTAAATGTGACCGGTGGCGCCACCATCTTGACAACTTTTGTGCACACCCACCTGGGGAACATTGTGAGTTTGATCGAAATCTGATAAATCCTATAGGAGGAGTAGTGATTTTTGTGGCTACTGCCTCAGAGGCGAAGAGAGGCAGTAGCCACTGTCATCATGTAAGAATGTATGTAACAATAGCGAAACTTCATAACCAATCAGCACTGATCCTGATCAAGTTCAATTACCTGTTCTACTTCCTGATAAACTTTAGAACCAATCAGAACCAGAAACGAAATAAGAGAAACCTCGTTATAACTTCGGAGTATCGGAAGACAATCGGCAGATAAAACGATAAATGAAATTCACCTTGTGGTTCGCCAAGGCTACTGATTTGATATCAAGTAAGTAGAGTTTATTTTAAGAAAATTTACCTTTTGATTATCATAGCTTTTGTTTGGACCTTTTGAAAGGTCAAATGAAAGGTTTGGTAAGGTTTTTTTTTTTTAAGCTTTTTGGCAGATATGAGAAGCCGATATCAAACTTCTGCTTTTCGCTTTAAAGGAGAACCGAAGTCATTTTTAAACGTGCTTTATTTCTTAATTAACGTGTTATTCAATTACGTTTTCGGTTTTAGTAACCTTATATTGTGACTCGTATTGGCAACTAATTGCAATTAAATATTATACTTATCGGCCTATTCGGATTTTAACCACGTTGAATTTAGTTCGTTTGGTCCACGGCAGGCGTTGCTTATCCGCGCGATCTTCACCAGACTTGTGCGAGACTTCGAAACGTGAAGTGTCAGCACCGCCATTTTGAAAACTGTTTTCCAAACGAAATATCGCACAAAAACGAGTTTAAATGACGATGACTGCCTACGTTTTTCAAACTTTCCTGATTGCTATCAAAACAAACAAAACCTTCCAGCTTGATTACGTCAGCATTCGAAAGAGGGCGCGCGCGTCTTTTGACAATGTTGGCAGATGTTGGTCACTTTGATTTCCGCTGTATGTTTTACTTCCGTCCTACGATGTCTCGCACAGGTCTCAACGAATCTTGTTTACAACCGTTGCTTTGACATACGGACTGATATATTACAGATCATATTTCAAACACTCATAACTTGCTATAGCAGTTACAAAATAGCGATCAAAAATGCATGCCGATATTTAATAAAATGAGATAAATAGAATTTTGATAGGGCGGCACGGAGGTGTAGTGGTTAGCGCTGTCGCCTCACAGCAAGAAGGTCCGGGTTCGAGCCCCGTGGCCGGCGAGGGCCTTTCTGTGTGGAGTTTGCATGTTCTCCCCGTGTCCGCGTGGGTTTCCTCCGGGTGCTCCGGTTTCCTCCACAGTCCAAAGACATGCAGGTTAGGTTAACTGGTGACTCTGAGGCCCTGTTTACATTATTTCGAATCAGCGGATCATCAGATTAACGTTTTTAAAACGATTCGCGTGCACACAGCAACGCCAATACACGATTCGCGTGCACACAGCAACGCCAATACACGGATACGCTAATCACATGACTAATTAGACGGCACGTCACATGATCCCAGTGCATATCGGGCATGCGCAAGTCACTCACCACTTGCAAGTGGAAGGATGGCAAGCGAACACCTTCTCCAGCAGATAAACACACCTGGCTGTGATGTTCATGTTCTCACTGAGTTTAAGCGCCTGAAGGAGGTTGAAATGTGTAAATAAACCTCAGTGCAGCTCAGCGCTTCCTCCCGCGCTCCAAATCACTCCGCCCTGAACAGCGAGTGCCCTCTGGAGGGTGTGCACTCCGGCCCTGCGCAGCTCACAGAGCGCGCGAGTGAAGCGCACGAGCAGTGATTCGGGACTGAGCCGCTGTGTGTGTGTGTGATCCCAACGCCAGCGAATCAGGAAGGTGGATGTCACAGTGACGTTGTCCAATGACGACGTCAGCTAGAGCTCAGCACAGCGTATCCACGTATTCTCAATGTTTACACAGCACCGGACCAGACACGATCTGGATTGAATACGTGGACCCTGGCGGATTCCCGTTTCCCGGCGTTTCCAGGGGTTTTAATGTAAACGGACAGTGCATCCGCGAAGAAAACGAGACAGATACGGTCTAATGTAAACTTGGCCTGAATTGAGCGTAGGTGTGAATGTGAGTGTGAATGGTTGTCTGTGTCTGTGTCAGCCCTGTGATGACCTGGCGACTCGTCCAGGGTGTACCCCGCCTTTCACCCGTAGTCAGCTGGGATAGGCTCCAGCTTGCCTGCGACCCTGTAGAACAGGATAAAGCGGCTACAGATAATGAGATGAGAATTGTGATAAAAATTTACCTTCAGTTCTCCTTTAGAGTCTTTACACTACACTTGTGAAACAAAATGTGCTCATTAGTACTAAATAATGCTTCTAAGACAATTCATGAACAAGTGCTTTCTTACTATTTTGAAAATAGATCTCGTTCACAGCACTGTATTTTGAACAAAACACAGTAAACAAAATTGGTCACCAAAATATTACAAGCCCTGATGCTGCTCACAGCTTGGTGACGCTTGCAAGAGATGAGGCGAGTATCATTAATAACATGTATACACACACACACACACTACTGTATGGACATGGGGTCAGAAAACTATTTTATTTATAAGCAGGAGCCACATGTACCCATAAGGTGCCTATTTTTTAATCAATTGTGGACAGACGATGTGTGATCGCATAAGCTCATCCGGCCTGGCCTACAGCTGGATGAGCTAATAAAAACTGTTGAAGCTCTCTGTTAAGAGATGTTCATTTCATATTTTCCAAAAGGAGTCTCCAGTGCCAGAGCTTTGTAACAGTCAGAGGTAAAGCTGTAACTTTAAGCATTGCGATACTGCGTCTCTCTGAAACATGACGAGTTGTGTTTTTGCCTCATCAACTTTTTAATCAAAACAGAAGCAACACAGGTGGGTGAAGGAACGACCGTTTATAGCTGCTATATCGTAAGTGATAACAGGAACCAACTTGTTTTGAGGATGTCCCATGTCTTTAAACAGAACTATAAACTAATAAAACGTACAGGTAGTCGTCGATTTACAACCTATGCGACTTACGACCGATCGACTTTACGACCGGCAAGTGTTTCCCAGCTGAGCGTACGACAGTTTCCGCCCCAGCTCCCGGCAGCGCCTCTTGCCGCATACAACAGTTCCCGCCCCAGCTCCTGGTTTATGAAACGAGCAAATGCTCCCGCCAGCCCAGCGGGATGCCAGTGGTCACTAAATTTTGTATTTTGCTATGTTTTACATTTGTATTTTGGTATGTTTCAACCTAAAATGTTTTCTATTTTTCACACCTGTATTTCGTATTTTTTGTTTTGCACATATTAAACGAATTGTACTGTACGCAGTGTTTGACTTAAACCAAATAATGAGCCAAGGTAATGAAATAAGAAAATGTTGATAAAATAAGACTAAGATGATTACAATATCATTACACATCACAATATACTTACGTTCATTTAACACAGGCCGGCTTACGACCAGATCGGTTTACGACCGGTCAGTCGTAACCAAACGCAGTCGTAAGTCGACGACTACCTGTACATTATGTTACGTAATAACATATACTGTATAACAAGGTTATGTAATAAAAATTGCAACTCATGGCACATTTCTGTGGGATGAACAGTCTAAAATCACCTTCAGGTTGGTCCCAGTAACTCCACTACTTCAGACCACCCATTAATGATTCTTTTCTAACACCACATCCTGAAGTGTTTTAGTCCTTTCATATTTAACGAACAGTTGCTTATTCTCTGGTTGTTTCATTCACAATGAAGTTAAATACAAATCAAAGATTTTTTTTAAAAAAAAGTCTATGTAACGTCTCTAAACCACACTTTTTTTTTTTTCCTTGTACAAAGCAACAATCATGATGTTGATTGACCATGGGTTTTCCAACCATAGCTGATCCAAAAAGGCTATAAATTGACGGAAAATCAATAAGATCAGCCGATTTTCACGGAATCTGCCGAGACTGAACCGGAAGATCCCGAAAGGGTGCATGACGTCACATGTGTAACAATTCAGGTATCAATTTCGTTCCTGTGTGCAGCAGTGGTTAGACCTAGCCTGGGAAATCCCATGCTGCTTTGCACAATCGTTCCGATCTGAAAAGACAGCATGGAAACTATGGTCTAAAGGCTCGCCTGAGTTAGGGAGCCAATCAGAGAGTGGGGAGGGGTGGAAAGACGGTGACGCGTACTACTCGACAAACGGAAGCTTGTAGTTTAATTGGGACTGTTTACGGATCACATTTAACATGGCGGCGAGCGATACAAACCAAACTTTCGATCAAGCTTTGTCTTGCACAAACGGCAGTAATCGTTCGGTGCCATTGTTTTCCTATTTTTGTTTTGCCTTCTCTTTCTCTTTCCTTCTCTTCTTCGCCGCTCTAACTACGTCACCGGGTACAACTGCCATGATTGGCCATGGGCTACGTATACGCCAAATGATAGACATTCGCAACGTCCAATAAACGGCCGTTGACAATCGTAAACCACACCTCCCCTACGAGAAATTCAATAGGTGGATTCCAGACCATATTTCACTTGTGATATGGTCTGGTGTTAACCAGACTAGGTTAGACCGGTCTCGATATGGAATCACGTTTTGGAGAGGATTCTGATACTGGTTGGGATTCTGATATGTCGGATGAAGGGGCAGATGATTATCAAGGATATTCCGGAGTAAATAGTTATCTTTTCGAGCCCCCAAGACGAGAAACTGCCAGTTCACGACAATCTTCCTCTGCAGTGCGCGAGACGGATAGAGAGATGTGCAGAACGCGGTGGTTACCTTTCATCATGTTTTCCTGAACAAAACTAAAAACAACTCGAGTCTTGCAATATTGCAATCTGAGAGCATTTAATACGTTTCAGCTAATAATTAATGATGATTGCACGCGCGCATTTTTCTTTCTGTTAAAACGCATCAGATATGATCAGATCGGATGTCGCGAGCATGTAAAATGTTGCTCATAATCCTGCGTCTGGTGATAATAGGGGAGTCGACAAACTGTCCAAATGTCAGATCAAATGTCATTTATTAAATAAATGGGTTTCTTTTTGCTCCAGTAATTCCCATGTGGTCGTCCTGGTGGTGGTGAACACTTGATGAATCAGATTTATTAGTAGTAAGCGACACAAAATTTGCCCGCTTCGTTTGTGCAAACTGTCGCTTTAGTGTCATTTCTCAGAAGTTTGTGAACTGAATGTCCTGCTGTATATAGATTTGAACATCCGAACACAACGCAGCGCTTTCACATCGTTATTTTTGTAAGATTCCTACAACAATATCCAATCTCGGTGAGTAAACAAGCATGGAGTCAGATGAACCGAAATGACCCAGATAACCAGGGTTCCACATGTGACGTTGTGCGAGATTAGCCCTGAGGTAAGGCTGCCTTTTTCCGGGATCCAGAAATCGCGATTTAGTGATAGTTTTGTGCTTGATACAGGGATGAGAATGAGAAATTGTATTTTCAGCTGAAAATTTAATTGGGGGTCTGGGGGCCATCGGCCCCCAGCCAGGTCCAGGGCGGAGCCTGGTCGGGGGTCCAGGGGGCCGAAGGCCCCCGGAAGCTAATGAGTTTCATACATTTTAGACCACTAGAAATGGTCTCAGATTGCTCAGTTGAATAATATTTTCAGTCCAAAGAAGCTTGAGTTTTGGACACTAATAAACAAAAATAGTCTCAATAATGCTCAGCTACAAAGAATTTTTAACTTCATGCTAGAATGAAAGGAATGATGAATATAAATTAAACACATAAAGACCGAATATTTGACATAATCCTGTAAATGTTTGTTACTTTATTAAAGAATGCAGTTACCTCTTTTGCAGTGAACTTGTCTCAACAGAAACACAATTTCCCTGTTGAACAGTTCTCTCAGCTCCCTTTCTTCCCTTTTGAAGCATGTTCAATCAATCAAAGCAATGCACCCGCGAGAGCCATAATTAATAATGTCATTGCAGTAGATACATTGGGCTTTGCCGGGAGCGTCACATTTTCCAGTGAAATCGGACAATTTCTCAACTACGTCTTCAGTGGTTTTGCCGATTTTTATCTTCAAAGTTACAGTTCTCTCTAACCAGTCCCAATGGAATTTATTCTTCACGTCTTTATCTATCACCTGAATAAGCGATTCGTTTTCTTTTGTGATAATTTTCACCATTTTGAAGCTCTTATTCGCTGTTACATCCTCAATCTCCGGCCTCGTGGAGCGCCATGTTGAATGAGTAAGAAAGCGAAATGCGAAGAACCAATCAGAACGAAGCTTACATGTGACATTTTGGCCTTTCCTATCTATGCTCGTTTACCATTGGTCAAATCGCGATATTTCTCTCTCAACGGCCAATCAAATACAGTGTACGTTCTGAACTGCCGATGTAAACAGAGCCTTGTTCCCGATGGTTGACCGGGTCAACACATACCTAACCCCCCCCTAAATATTTTCTCCTCGGATTTAGACGATTCACAAAAATGACCCCTGGGTTGATAAAATCCGCAGAATTCCGCGGATCCACGGAAAATTCCCATCCCTGTTGATAATAAAATAAATAATGAATATTATTTCCCCCCCGCTTTATTAATTCATTTTGGTCGTTACTAATGATATTCATTTTAAAGCATCACATACACTAAGACTCTCACACATTTTTACAAACCCTGATGATTAGGAGTAAACTGCTGGTCTCTGAAACTCACTTCATAGACTGGATTAGACCGAAGCGGGTCAGGAGCAGATCACAGTACAGCTCGAGAATCTCCATGGCCTCCACTAGATAATCTTCTCTGATAATGTGCTCCACCCTGATCCGTGCTCGCTCGTCTTTACCTGCCGACAGGTAGTCTGCGATCTCTTTCCGGGCCTTCTGAGCTAATTCAGCTGGAGATAGAGCAAAGATAAAACGATTCAGTGATAATATTTACAGCTTAATAACAAGTAGGAAAGGGGAGAGAAAAAAAAAACAAAAAACACACGACTCACTTTTCTTCTTCTCGAGCAGTTTGAGGCGGTTGATGACGAGTCTGAGATTGACTCGAAGTCTCTCTCCTTTGAACGCACCACCAAGCATGATGGACAAACCGCTGCAGATGATGACAAAACAAGCACAAAAGGACACAATGTTGTATGTAAAGCCCTTGACACACGCAGGTTTTGAGCTAGACAAGTTCTCAGCATGACTGCCTTCTGGGTAGCCTGGGAAATCCCATGCTGCTTTGCACAATCGTTCCGATCTGAAAAGACAGCATGGAAACTATGGTCTAAAGGCTCGCCTGAGTTAGGGAGCCAATCAGAGAGTGGGGAGGGGTGGAAAGATGGTGACGCGTACTACTCGACAAACGGAAGCTTGTAGTTTATTTGGGACTGTTTACGGATCACATTTAACATGGCGGCGAGCGATACGAACCAAACTTTCGATCAAGCTTTAGACACTGTTCTGAATAGTTTAAAGCGAAAGTTTGTTTTAAAAAAAAAAAAAAGAACAGCGTTTGGCGTTACAGTCTTTCTTCGTCGCTCTAACTACGTCACCGGGTACAACTGCCATGATTGGCCATGGGCTACGTATACGCCAAATGATAGACAGACATTCGCAATGTCCAATAAACAGCTGTTGACAATCGTAAACCACACCTCCCCTACGAGAAATTCAATAGGCGGATTCCAGACCATATTTCACTTGTGATGTGGTCTGGTGTTAACCAGACTACCTTCTGGGTGGTGAGATGGTAAGACCATTAAGCTATAAGAGGAGAAAAGATTAACTTGAACCCTTTCCCTCTTTCATCAAATACATGTTTAAAAAAAAAAACACGTAAAAAGCATGGATTAAAGCAAAAAAAAAAATTTGACTGGATTTCGATGAAATTCTGAGAATGATTAACTTAGAACTGATAACTTTATCAATTAATTAATGGATTAATATATTCAATTTATTGCACTCTCTCCATTGCTTCCGTATATTTTTTTTTGTGGCAAACCACACAAATGCAAGCACCTGGAATGTTTAGTTTTTTGCACCATGAACTAAATCGCTTTCCGTTTTCACCTATTTCGTACAGCCAAGCCCACCTCCACTTGTTTTACACCTTTATCGATGGCAGACACATCAGTGCCTTCTTTCATGTAAAGCGCATCCATGCTGCCGAAACCGAAAGCAGAATGACATGCTCCTCTGTGCTCGACGTCAATATAGAAAAAAGTTTGGATCTTCGCTTAAATTAAAATTGGGGTTTGACCTTACTTTGTGTTGAATACGACTTCAAAAACAATTCAAGATTTTATTAAGAGAAATATTGTGGCCAACATGAGTGTTAAGTTACCTAAAAGATCGCTTGAAGTTGGCTGCTATCTACTTTGCGTTCGTTCTCATTTTCCTCCATCATTTCATCGGCCAGAAACAGATGCTTTGACGTAATTTAACTTAGTAGGCTATGATTATTATTTAACCGTAGTCTTCTAGACATTTTGACCGTTTGGGGCATTGAACGCTGGTGTATGATTTTCAGGGAATAAAGTTTAGCACATGTCGGAACATCATTGCGCTCGCAGCCTCCAACTCCTCAAACGTCCTTTAAATTGTGATATAACGTAGGCTATAAGGCACGGTTCTAACATACCTTACACATTGGCCTAACGAAAATAATTGTTGGGGCGTCTGCTGATTTGTTAGCTATAAATTTAGGTCTAATTACTTCTGACAGTCTGCAAGCATTGCACCGTCGGGTCTTCAAATCTGGCTGAAGCAGAGGAGCGGGCTTTCCGGGGTTTATTTTTTCGTTTTTTTTTTTTTTTTAACATGCTCTATTTCTATATGTCCAGGTTTGAACCAAGTCATTTTGGCAAGATTTAATTTAATACAAAACAGAAATGGTCAGACACAAGCACACCAAGCACATGGGAATGTATTTGCCAATTTTGACAGCACGTTTTTTTTAATGCCGCACCGTAGACAGCGAACGTTTAAACATGATCAAACATAGGAAATGAACGACACAAAGCATGGCTCAAAAACAAAAAAGTTAAATAAACCCTGCTGATAGTTGATGGTGTTGCAACACAGTGTTATAACCCAATCTCTACCCAACCACCCATCATTTTAATTCTCCTCGGCTCGGCACCAACCTCACACTTGGCCTTGGGAGAGTTCAGTTGACGGAAATCCGTCACACGACGGAAAACTTTAATCCATGAAAAAGGTATACAATAACATTTTACAGTATACAGTACAACCCTGATTCCAAAAAAGTTGGGACAAAGTACAAATTGTAAATAAAAACGGAATGCAATAATTTACAAATCTCAAAAACTGATATTGTATTCGCAATAGAACATAGACAACATATCAAATGTCGAAAGTGAGACATTTTGAAATTTCATGCCAAATATTGGCTCATTTGAAATTTCATGACAGCAACACATCTCAAAAAAGTTGGGACAGGGGCAATAAGAGGCTGGAAAAGTTAAAGGTACAAAAAAGGAACAGCTGGAGGACCAAATTGCAACTCATTAGGTCAATTGGCAATAGGTCATTAACATGACTGGGTATAAAAAGAGCCTCCTGGAGTGGCAGCGGCTCTCAGAAGTAAAGATGGGAAGAGGATCACCAATCCCCCTAATTCTGCGCCGACAAATAGTGGCACAATATCAGAAAGGAGTTCGACAGTGTAAAATTGCAAAGAGTTTGAACGTATCATCATCTACAGTGCATAATATCATCAAAAGATTCAGAGAATCTGGAAGAATCTCTGTGTGTAAGGGTCAAGACCGGAAAACCATACTGGGTGCCCGTGATCTTCGGGCCCTTAGACGGCACTGCATCACATACAGGCATGCTTCTGTATTGGAAATCACAAAATGGGCTCAGGAACATTTCCAGAGAACATTATCTGTGAACACAATTCACCGTGCCATCCACCGTTGCCAGCTAAAACTCTATAGTTCAAAGAAGAAGCCGTATCTAAACATGATCCAGAAGCGCAGACGTCTTCTCTGGGCCAAGGCTCATTTAAAATGGACTGTGGCAAAGTGGAAAACTGTTCTGTGGTCAGATGAATCAAAATGTGAAGTTCTTTATGGAAATCAGGGACGCCGTGTCATTCGGACTAAAGAGGAGAAGGACGACCCAAGTTGTTCTCAGCGCTCAGTTCAGAAGCCTGCATCTCTGATGGTATGGGGTTGCATTAGTGCGTGTGGCATGGGCAGCTTACACATCTGGAAAGACACCATCAATGCTGAAAGGTATATCCAGGTTCTAGAGCAACATATGCTCCCATCCAGACGACGTCTCTTTCAGGGAAGACCTTGCACTTTCCAACATGACAATTCCAAACCACATACTGCATCAATTACAGCATCATGGCTGTATAGAAGAAGGGTCCGGGTACTGAACTGGCCAGCCTGCAGTCCAGATCTTTCACCCATAGAAAACATTTGGCGCATCATAAAACGGAAGATACGACAAAAAAAAGACCCAAGACAGTTGAGCAACTAGAATCCTACATTAGACAAGAATGGGTTAACATTCCTATCCCTAAACTTGAGCGACTTGTCTCCTCAGTCCCCAGACGTTTACAGACTGTTGTAAAGAGAAAAGGGGATGTCTCACAGTGGTAAACATGGCCTTGTCCCAACTTTTTTGAGATGTGTTGTTGTCGTCATGAAATTCAAAATCACCTAATTTTTCTCTTTAAATGATACATTTTCTCGACCAGGCAAGTTCGAACGAGCATATATTACAAACTAGCACCACAAAAATTAAGCTTTTTGATCGTTTATTTCAGTTCCTAAAAGCATCCTTCATTACGTATCCGCCATTATGTCTTGGCTGTTTTCTTCGTCTCGGTTTCATTTACTGCTTTGAAAGTTATTTTATATCCCCCCGCTGTCGTAGTATGGTACGCATACTGTTTACAGACCCCTTGCGCATGACATCACGCGTCACGTGATAATTACAGCTGGAGTCAGACAGACACCATCTTTCATGCAAGCACGGCTTAATCTGTCTTCAATATGGTTAATTTTTGCATTGTTTTTGCTTGTTCAAACAGAGAAATAGATAAAAGGCATTACCGTGTCCCCGCTATCAAGAAAAATGTGAACAAATAGAAGCAAATGCTTCAAGAACAGCAAGGTGTGGTTAAAGAATATGAAGAGAGGAGCTCAGCCTGAAAACTCCAGAGAAATTCATGATTGTATTTAAAATGTATTTTACAAAAACAGAAAGTCGGAAGTGAGGATGGAAGAGTTTGCTTCAGAATCTCGTTTTATTTTTTTTCCTGCTCACATTCGAGTCAGCTCCTTCATGAAAAAGTGTTTGATTTTCTTACAGGTGAAGCCGCTTCCTTATTCGACACAGAAAACCCAGATTGGTTTCAAACAACTCAGGCATTTAAAAAAAAAAAAAAAAAAAAAAAACTCAACAAAGAGCGACATGTGCGATAAATCCTCAAAGAACAGATTAAGAGCAGAAAGAGAGCGCGCTGGAACTTTGTTTCTGTTATCAGAGGAACACAGTCCTGTGCAAAACATTTATACATTTTTTTGGGTTATATCATCCACCTCTAGGTTTAAAAAAAAAAAAAAAGCGCTCTGTCATGACAGACCAGCTGCACTGATTCAGTTACAGGTTGCCAGGTCTGTATAAAACACCCAAACAATAATTTTAAACAATTTCAAACTCAAACATTATCCTGTCTGTCATGATGCAGCGCAGGGTTTTGTTTTTTTTGTTTTTTTAAACCGAGAGGTGGGTGGATGGATATGGAGATATAGATCATACACACACAAAGTACTGTTCAAAAATCTTGGCACCCTATTGTTTTCTTCATACAAACTTTGTTATAGATTTCTATTTTATGATTTCTACATTATCAAGTAATGAACCTACAGTCAGAGAGTTCTACACAAACACACTGAACTTGACAACAGCTGCATGCATGTGAAATGGAAAAAAGTCAACTCAGGCAGGAAAAACTACTTTGGATAAAATTGTTATTTTCCGTTACAAGTAAAAAGTAACCAATAACCAAACTTCAATTCAATGTGTGATCTTCATTTTATGTTGCAATTTACAGGAATGATACCTGATGCTTTTATATCTTTTAGAGATCGTTGAAAATCACCATGTTTATAGTAATTATTCAAGAGTTACATCAATAAAAGTTCCAACAAATCTACTTCAATCCCCTCAGTGATTCGGGTGTGTTATTGTTTACGAAATTCCAGGGAAGCCGAATACAGCAGGCGTGTGTGTAAAAATAACCATGTCGTAATATCTAATTATAGATTATTAGACTTGATCGAAATCAGAGAAATTGCGATCAAATACCTCAATAAAATAAACATCTGTGGTGAATCTTCATTTCGTTTCATTCAGACATTCACTGTATTTTTCTTTTGTATGGTTCATATTAACCAGCAGAAATGCTGTAAAATATTTCGAGGGAATTTTACGAACAGTGCTGAACTCACTCAGTTTGTTTTCATTCACAATGTGATTCTGTCACCCTTGTGTCCAACTTGATTTCTTTTGGTTTTATTTCTTTAAGTTAATTCATATTTCAAGCTTTACTGGATTAATCAAGATTTAACTTTATTTCCCCCAAACATTTTGAATTTGGGCGAGTCTAACTCTTAAAACTGCACATCAAGTAATGGGTTAGAACTAGGGCTGCGTACCTAAATGTAACATCAGGTACAGGTGCAGAGGTTTAGGTATAGGTCCGGACCTGCACCTGTACAATTTGACAAATTCTTCTGAACTTCTTCAATAATGACAGAAACATTAATAAACTGTTGACAACTTGTCAGTATCTTTATTCAAAGAAAACCGAACATAACTAGGTTTCCTACCTCACTTCTCAGTCACCCTATAGTTAACTTGGGACAAAAAGTCATAAGTTGTCTCACAGCGAGAAGTGACTACACTAGAGTACTACAGACTAAGCGCAGTCCGCGGCCTTTAACTTACGCGGCAAAATTACACAAAGCAGCAAAGACTGCCGATGCCAGCAAAGGAAAAATGGCTGACCTGCTTTTGAGTCTTTTTGACCAATCAGAACGCTGGATCAGCCAAGCTCTCGCAATGTCTCGTGAGACTATGGCGAGAGGATCTCAAATCAAAGATGGCTCTGATTTCAAGTTTCAGCGGGGCATTTTACGTCTTTTCCAGTGCTAAATTTTCGTCTTTGTGGTAGGATTTACGCATCTTCAGTCACAAGATAAGCAGATACTTGGTGTAAATTTATATCAGTACTTCATGATCCGGTATTTTGGACCTGTACCGAATCAATTTTCACGGTACAGTACCGGTACGTAGCCCTAATTAGAACACTAACAACACACGGACCATAGCAGGGCTTTGGATAGTTTTTGTTTATTGTTAGTTAGTTAAAGTTGGAGTAATAAAAAAGGTTATGGTCAGGACAAGTGAAAAATCTTGCTGCTTGTCCGACTGGATTAAAAACTTCATGTCAAGGCCTGTTCATCTTCATTGTGTGAACTTTTATTGCACATTCCGGCTCACGCTGTACAAGGTTGGGTTTCCCAAAAGCATCGCAGCACAAAGATCATCGTTAAATGGTAGAGCGAGCAGCACAATGAACACACACTCACTCTCTCTCCTAGTTAAAGGAACAGTCCACCGTACTTCCATAATGAAATATGCTCTTATCTGAATTGAGACGAGCTGCTCCGTACCTCTCCGAGCTTTGTGCGACCTCCCAGTCAGTCAGACGCGCTGTCACTCCTGTTAGCAATGTAGCTAGGCTCAGTATGGCCAATGGTATTTTTTGGGGCTGTAGTTAGATGCGACCAAACTCTTCCGCGTTTTTCCTGTTTACATAGGTTTATATGACCAGTGATATGAAACAAGTTCAGTTACACAGATTGAAACATAGCGATTTTCTATGCTATGGAAAGTCCGCACTATAATGACAGGCGTACTAACACCTTCTGCACGCTTCGGCAGCGCATTGATATCTGAGCTCCGTATCAATGCGCTGCCGAAGCGCGCAGAAGCTGTTAGTACGCCTGTCATTATAGTGCAGACTTTCCATAGCATAGAAAATCGCTATGTTTCAATTTGTGTAACTGAACTTGTTTCATATCACTGGTCATATAAACCTATGTAAACAGGAAAAACGCGGAAGAGTTTGGTCGCATCTAACTACAGCCCCAAAAAATACCATTGGCCATACTGAGCCTAGCTACATTGCTAACAGGAGTGACAGCGCGTCTGACTGCGTCTGACTGACTGGGAGGTCGCGCAAAGCTCGGACAGGTACGGAGCAGCTCGTCTCAATTCAGATAAGAGCATATTTCATTATGGAAGTACGGTGGACTGTTCCTTTAAGACGCTCTTAGCATTAAGAGGCTTTTGGGGAAACCCAACCCTGCTTGTTTATTGAACATATTCTCTTCATCAGGATCCTGTGACCTGTTTTGCACATTCCGGGACACATTGTACAGCTTGAACTCCAGAACAACCCATACATACACATATACTCCTTAAAATATGTCCACTTTTCAACTTTTTTTTAAAAAATTCTACTTATATAACCACTTGTCTTTTTTGAAATTCTTTTCTCTTATCTGTTCAAGCACCAGCCACCAAAGCATCTGAGAACAGAATTGGCAATAAACTCGATTACGGTTCTGATTCTGTGAGATATCCATTACCTCAAGCTGCCCAAGTGAATATCTTTGCGTTAAATGCTAATTATTACAACCAGCTACTTCTCACACAAACTTCATTATCGAAAGGCCTATACTGCTCATCATTTCTGATTAAAAAAAAACACTAACTGTTCTGTGAGAACATATATACAAACAAGTTCACACACGTAAATAAATAAACAAGTTAGCATCCACCAAGCTAGCAACCAGGAAACGCGTTATTATCCCTACCCGTTTTCCTGAGAAATCCCACCCCTTTAATACGATTGATGAGCAGGTCAAACGCTCGAGTCAATCATCGTTTACAACCAATGGACTACTCGGACAGACACCTAACTAACCAATCACAGCAAAGTGATCGGAAAACAGGTATGAGAAGAAAAACAAGGCCCAGAAGACAAGGAAGAGACAACACTAACCGGTAGGCTATTTCGGTAGCTAACGTCAAAGGAAGAAAGTCAACAAAGATTGTATCTTTGAAACAGATACAAATAAATCTTTATTAATCATTAGCAAGTTAGAAATGTAGAGCTAAAGTTAATGTTATACTTACCTTTCTTCGATTCCGTGTGAAAAGTAGACAGGCGTAACCAATTTCGGTGTTGGAAATGAAGAGATGAAGCTGCTTCTTCTTCACTTCCGCATTGAACGTAACGTAACTCATGACGTCTTACGTCACGTCGTTACTCATCGGGGAAACTCCCTTGTAACAACAATGGGAGGAAAAGTAAACATGCGACAGCAACAAGGAAGAAATCATGAAATAATTATTTTAAACATAAAATAAGAAGTAATTTTAGACAATGAAAGCCATGTCAGTTTAAATATAATAAGAATAACAACACACACAAGAGTGTATATGAGTGAGAACTGAACCCTTCTTTTTCTCACTCAAAACTTTTTAACTATTTTGGCATGATGAATAGATATTTTTGTATTCCTATTAAATTTAAGGTACTACTAGCACGGTTTTTGCCATCCAAACTGGTCCTATTGCAAGAGGATAGTGATGACCACAGCAGTGGTTTCTATACTTTTCCTTATAAATAAGACTTACGCCAGGTGATCACCAGTACCTCATTAAGTAAAATGACTTCTGATATATATATATATATATATATATATATATATATATATATATATATATATGGGCAGCACGGTGGTGTAGTGGTTAGCACTGTCGCCTCAGAGCAAGAAGGTTCTGGGTTTGAGCCCAGTGGCCGATAAGGGCCTTTCTATGTGGAGTTTGCATGTTCTCCCCGTGTCTGTGTGGGTTTCTTCCAGGTGCTCCGGTTTTTCCCACAGTCCAAAAACATGCAGGTTAGGCTAATTGGTAGCTCTAAATTGACCGTAGGTGTGAATGGTTGTTTGTGTCTATTGCCGCTTTTCCACTACAAACGCGGCTGAGTCGGGCTGAGCCGTGCCGTGCTGAGTCGGGCTGAGCGGGGCTGTTGGAGTTGCATTTCGACTACAACCGCGCTGAACCGTGCTGGCTGGAAGTGGGTGGACACATTGGGTGGAGTTAGTGAAAGTGGGTGGACGTCAGGTGATGTCGTTAAGCAGCGCAAACAGTGACATCAGTGAGCTTTTAAGCGGTAGTCTCACGACCCGAATAGTAAACAATAAACATGGAGGACATGGAGTCGTTAGTGTTGCTGGTCTTGGTGCTGTGGCTTGTTGTCACCGACAACGCGGACAGATACTGGCAAGAGCGTATAGATGAGGCGAGGCACATAAGGCTTCAGAAATTCTCGTAATTCGTAATTCTTCTCCTTCCGGGTTTGCAGTGTTTACAGATCCTAGCGTGCTCGCGGGGCGTGTGTGGGCATGTGAGGACACTCCTCCTCACCAATCAGTGCACAGGGGAGTGTCTGCTCACGCCCCCAGCCTCACTCGGCACGGTTTGGCTCGCTTCAGCCCCACTCCAAAACCGTGCGAGTTTTAGGGGCTAAGCAGGGCTGAAGCGAGCTGAGTCGTGCTGTTTTTTGGTAGTCGAAATGCGAGCCGTGTCGGGCTGAAGTGAGCTGAAGCGAGCTGAAGTGAGCTGAAAAAGGGTAGTGGAAAAGGGCCAAAATATGTGTCAGCTCTGCGAGATCTGGTCTGGCAACTTGTCCAGGGTGTACCCCGCCTCTCGCCCATAGTCAGCTGGGATAAGCTCCAGCTTGCCTGCCACCCTGTAGAACAGGACAAAGCGGCTAGAGATAATGAGATGAGATTTTATGTATATATATATATATATATATATATATATATATATATATATATATATATATATATATATATATATGGATGTGTGTGTATGTATGTATGTATATATGTATGTATATAGTGCATCTCAAAAAATTAGAATACCATGAAAAAGTTCCTTTTTTTTCATAATTTAATTAAAAAAGGTAAACTTTCATATATTCTATATTCATTACATGTAAAGTGAAATATTTAAAGCCTTTTTTGTTTTAATTTTGATGATTATGGCTTATAGCTCATGAAAATCAGAAATCCAGTATCTCAAATTATTAGAATATTCCCTAAGATCAATCAAAAAAAGGATTTACAATACAGAAATGTCCAACTTCTGAAAAGTATATTCATTTATACACTCAATACTTGGTTGGGGCTCCTTTACCATGAATTACTGTATCAATGCGGTGTGGCATGGAGGTGATCAGTCTGTGGCACTGCTGAGGTGTTATCGAAGCCCAGGTTGCTTTGATAGTGGCCTTCAGCGTATCTGTATTTTTGGGTCGGGTGTTTCTCATCTTCCTCTTGACAATACCCCATAGATTCTCTATGGGGTTCAGGTCAGGCAAGTTGGCTGGCCAATCAAACACAGTAATATCATGGTCAGCAAACCATTTGGTAGTAGTTTTGGCACTATGGGTAGGTGCTAAGTCCTGCTGGAAAAGGAAATCAGCATCTCCAAAAAGCTCGTCAGCAGATGGAAGCATGAAGTACTCTAAAATCTCCTGGTAGATGGCTGTGTTGACTTTGGACTTGATAAAATACAGTGGACCAACACCAGCAGATGACATAACACCCCAAATCATCACAGACTGTGGAAACTTCACACTGGGCTTCAAACACCTTGGATTCTGTGCCTCTCCACTCTTCCTCCAGACTCTAGAACCGTGATTTCCAAATTAAATGCAAAATGTACTTTCATCTGAAAAGAGGACTTTGGACCACTGAGCAACAGTCCATTTCTTTCTCTCCTTAGCCCAGATAAGACACTTCTGACATTGCCTCTGGCTCAGGAGTAGCTTGATATTAGGAATGCGAAAGTTGTATCCCCTTTCTTGAAGATGTCTGTTTGTGATGGGTCTTGATACACTGACACCAGCCTCAGTTCACTCCTTGTGAAGCTCTCCCAAGTTCTTGAATCAACTTTTCTTGACAATCCTCTCAAGACTGCGGCCATCCCTGTTGCTTGTGCACCTTTTCCAGCCACCCTTTTCAGCAATGACCTTTTGTGGTTTACCCTCCTTGTGGAGGGCATCAGTGATCATCTTCTGGACAACAGTCAAGTCAGCAGTCTTCCCCATGATTGTGGTTGTGTGTACTGAACTAGACCGAGAGATACACTGTGTTCATACTGTTTTACTCAAACTCAAAATGAAATATTCTAATATTTTGAGATGGGTTTTTTATGTTTTTGTACTGTATACCATACTGATTAAAATTAAAAGAGAAAAATGCTTGAAACATTTTAGTTTATGTGTAATGCAGAGCCGGCCCGTGGCATAGGCAATATAGGCAAATGCTAAGGGCACTGCGTCCATCCAGGGGCGCAGAAACGGGGGGAGAAAAATTATGACTTCCACTATTCTGAAAATGAGTCAGCATTATAATGTCTTAGCCTAATTTAATTGTACAGCAAAGCATGTAGTCAGGGTG